>NC_090026.1:134271918-134529418 GCF_037176765.1 Anolis sagrei
AAGAGTTTAATTCTACATAGACATAGAATTCACATGGGAGGGAACAGTGGCCCTTGGCCCCAGAGAGAGAGAGAGAGAGTCTCTAAGACTGAGTTTTCCAAACCTTTCATGTTGACGACACTTTTGACATGCATCCTTTTATGACACGGTAATTCATTTTAGCTAAACAGAGGCTAAATCAACCCCACATAATTCGATCTCTAACAACGGTTCCTACCATCCCAAAAAGTGGTGATCAGGCCCCTCCAGCCGAGGTATTTCAGAGCTATTTTGCAGACAAGATCTCGCTACTACGCCGGGACCTCCCCGCCACAATTGATACAGTGAGAGAACTGGAGACTCCGTGGCCACTTGCTGGGCCCGTCCTCGACCAGTTAATCCTGCTGGACACAGAGGCTGTCAATAGGCTCATAGCTGCAGCTAGACCGACCACTTGCTCCCGCAATCCATAGAATCCTAGAATCAAAGAGTTGGAAGAGACCTCCTGGGCCATCCAGTCCACCCCCATTCTGCCAAGAAGCAGGAAAATTGCATTCAAATCACCCCTGACAGATGGCCATCCAGCCTCTGTTTAAAAGCTTCCAAAGAAGGAGCCTCCACCACACTCTGGGGCAGAGAGTTCCACTGCTGAACGGTTCTCACAGTCAGGAAGTTCTTCCTCGTGTTCAGATGGAATCCCCTTTCTTGTAGTTTGAAGTGTTTCATGTTCCTAGTCCACAGCCATGTATCTACTGCCACTTGGAAGGCCATCATACTTGGACAATGAGGGGTTGCCTAAGTAAACCAGGCCTGACTTATTTCCAGCCAACTATTCAGATTTCTTTAGAGATTGTGAAGGCAAACGTAGTGTTTTGCAGTGGTTTTGAGCCATGTGGGAAACCTACCTGCTGGAGAACAAAACCAAAACCCCCAAAACCTCAAACGGGAATCAGCAGACTTGAGAGATCGTACATTCGAGTCCAATGGTCTTGGGCTGCACCTTCCTTCCACATCCCTCACATCGAGAGCAGATAGTTCCTCGCAGCTGGGAAGCTGGCTGGGAATTCTGGGGTTTGAAGTCCAAAACAACAGGAAGACCAAAGGTTGGGAACCACTGAAACTCTTGAACAGTTTCTCAAACTCTGCTCCAAGAAACAATTGCCATTGAAATTTGTCATCAAAGGCTTTCACGGCTGGAATCACTGGGTTGCTGTGAGTTTTCTGGGCTATATGGCCATGTTCCAGAAGCATTCTCTCCTGGCATTTCACCCACATCTGTGGCAGGGATCCTCAGAGGTTGTGCAGTTTGTTGGAAACGATTGATTGATTGATTTTGGGTATTTGTATCCCGCTCTTCTCACCCCCAAGGGGGACTCAGGGCGGCTTCCAGCCGGCACATATTTGATGCCTCCACATAAAATACAATAAGATACATATCAAATACATATTAAAATCAATAATTATCCATAGTTAAAACATTAAATTAATACAATAAAGTCCAGTAAAACGGAGAGCCAGTTTGGTGGCCGTCGTCCTGTCGAGTTCTGTAATTGTAGGCTCCACTAGGCTTATCCATAAATCATTTCTGTAGCCATTGTCGTCATTATCATCGTCAAGTCTGCAAGATTACCCAAAGGCCTGGTCCCACATCCACTTGTTTCATTTCTTTCTAAAGAAGAGGAGGGATGAAGATGACCTAATTTCCCCGGGGAGTGAATTCCACGGGGGGGGGGGGGGGGGCACCACCGAGAAGGCCTTGTCCTTCATCCCCGCCAACTGCGTTTGTGATAGGGGCGGGGCGAGAGCAGGATCTCTCCAGAAGATCTTAAACTCCAAGGTGGGGTGTAGAAGGAGGTACGTTCGGACAGGTACGCTGGGCCGGAACCATATAGGGTTTTATAGGTCAAGACCAGCATTTTGAATTGTGCTCGGAACTGGATCTGCAGCCAGTGGAGCTAACATAACAGAGGGGTAGGACTTAATTGTTGGACAGGATTTGAATTGCCTATTAGAACATAATGCTGGATATTCTGACAACAGGAATGGACTAGTTAAATGGGGTCTATATTGTTTTAAGAGGCCAAATAGCATTAAAACTGTTATTTATTAATTTTTATTAGTATGTGTAACGACGCCACCCGTTATTGGGACGTCACTGATTTGTCAGAGTCTCCTATAATTTATAATGGATTTACAAAATCTGTGACACAGCCACTGGCCTGTAATATTTTGTTTATTTTTCTTCGATGTGTAGTGCGGCTTGACTTGGAAGTATATGAAGCAGAGGCTTGGATTTAAGAGAAATTGTGATAAGGTTATTGACGTATGGAAGAAGCTTAAGGGTTTCAATGTTTCTTAACTCCTAGAGGCACATTTCTTTAGTGGTTACATTTTTAACATTTCATAAAACAACTCTTAAGAGGGCTGTTCCTTCCACTAGATGAGTTTTAAACTTATTTCCTTCAAAATGTGTTTCTTTCCTTAACAGATTACTCAAGGAACTAGCCTACTCTTCCCTCAGTTTTCTCTACTGGAGTAAAGATTCTTGCTGGGATCCTCTCCCCCGTTTTGCTCATACACTAACTGCTAATCTAAATAAATCAACTTGACCTATCTAAACCACATAGGCTAAAAGCCTAAACCTTTCTGATTCTCAACATGGCAGAACCAACTTTCCCTGCGGTTTTCTGACCACAGATTGACTATTTAAAATGCCTGCCCCTGCCAAGTGGCAGTTGGCTCCTCCCCTTTTTACCATGGCAACCCAGCTCAGAGTGAGCTGAGCCGGCCACCATCTCCCCAGTTATCCTATTTTAAATACTCATCCCTTCAAACACATATCCTTGATTATACATGATTGTTGATCAAAATTCACACTTCACTACAGTATGTTTTTCAATTTTATGTAGTGATAATTGGTTATTGCTCTTTGTTTGTTGCCTATATTATTTTCTGTATTTGTTGAGTGTTGTAAGCCGCCCAGAGTCCCTTAGAGGAGACTGAATATAGATGGTAATGATGCATTGCAGATTGCCCGACTCTGGGACTCTGCTGCTCACCTCCATTTCTAAGCCGAAAAGCCAGCATTGTCCATAGACGCCTCCAAGGTCATGTGGCCATGGGCATGACTGTATGGGGCGCTGTTACCTTCCAATCGATCTACTCACATTTGCATGTTTTCAAACTGCTAGGTTGGCAGAAGCTGGGGCTAACAGTGGGAGCTCACCCTACTCCCCAGATTTGAACCGCCAACCTGTATGGTCAGTAAATTCAGCAGCTCAGCAGTTTAACCCACTGTGTCGCCGGAGGCTCCATTGATTCCCCGAATTCCCCCCCCCCCCCATAAACACGCTCTTTTTATTCCCGTCTCCAGTTGCACATCATTCGGGAGCACCAGGGAAAGGCTTTTGGGCGGCCATTCTCTCTTCACCAGTCATTCTTCTTGAGTGGGGCAGTGACTTCCTCCTCCCACCTCTGAGGATAAGCTATGCTTACTGCACTGACCAGATACTCTCGGCATCTTCCAAATGTTGTTTCTAGATGTCTATCCAGCATTCCCATGAAACATAGCTCTGGTCCCACTGTAAATGCAACCATTCTTTGGGTGGTAAATATTTTATTAAGAACTAGCTGTACCCGCCACACGTTGCTGTGGCCAACCTTCCCTCCCTCTTTCTTTCTCTTCTTCCTTCCTTCTCTTCCTCTTCTCTTCTTCCCCCCTTTTCTTTCCCTTCCTCTTTCTCCCCTTTCGTCCTTCTCTACCTATTCTTGGACTGCAACTCCCAGCAGTCCTCCTGATCAAGTTACCTACCTACCTCTAGCTATCTAATCTATCTGGAGGATTGCTGGGAGTTGCAGTCCAGGGATAGGAAATTGGGAATATGCGGGGATTGGGATGCTCTCAAAGAAATCCAAGGAGAAGCAAGCTTGCATCTTGGAAGCAGAGCATTTGGATCCTCCTCCTCTCCGAAAGGGCCTGGTGTAGGGGATGGTGGGAACTGTAGTCCAGAAGAGAGTGTGGATATGCTATTGTGTGGTTTGTTTGCTAGTGAAGTCGAACATGACCTCCCCCCCCCCCATAAGAGATAGTAACTTATAGTTTTGCTAAGGGCAAGGACACCAGGCTGGATAATAAGGGTTAAGCCTTGGTCAGTTTGGTGTGTATCATTTAATCAAGGCTTTGTGCCCTATTTTCATATGTTTACAGCAGAAAGTAACCAATTTATTACTGAAAATCATGCCACAAAGGTATTTGAATTTTCCCACCTGAGGCACACCTGGGCTCCCGAGGGTCCCCCATCTCACAAACAAGGGACTCTCTTCCCCCTTCGTGGATATTTCCCTTTATGGACCTTCCTATGAATAATATGAACCTATGGACACTGGGGGAAGGTAGTTGGGTTTACTCTCTGTATTATGATTTCTATATTTTCATATTTTCTCCTGTATTTCTATATTTCCCTTCATGTATTTGACCTTGCCCTGACCCTTTTGCCCCCTTCCCCTCTCCTCGGGGGAAATCTACAAGGAAGCTGCCCTGCCTCTGGAAAAGCAATCAGCGATCATGAGAAGACCCTTATCTTTGGACATTCTTTGCATGGACAATAGTAAAGGAAATCCTTTTGACTTCGGAGTTGGGCCACCATTAGGATTTCCGTTTGGCAGACTTTTTAATCATATAACAATGGGGGGAATATGACCTTAGAAAAGTCCTCTTTTCCTCCAAGCCGTTTTTCTTTCAAACTTCTCCACAAAGAACTTCCACCCAAGTCTTCCCCTTTGTGTCATATCTGATGGCGACAGGAAAACTCGAATTTCTTTAACATATATTTATTGCCTTCACTCACAAACATAATAGAATGGCTTGGCTGGCAGACCCCCCACCTGGATCTCGCTAAGCCTCAGGGACAATTTTGTCATAATCCACTCCAGAATGCATTGTCTCCCTTCATCCCGCCTCCCTCCCTTCTGATTCGCTGGAGCGTAGAGGCAGCAGGAGCCTCCTGATAGGCTCTGGTGCACTGTGAAAGCCCTGTGATTGGCCCTGATGCATGGGGGACGGCCAAGCCTCCTCCCAACTGTTTGCGCATCAGCCAATCCCCTTTGAGCTGGGCCGGAGGGGGGAGCGGGAATTTTGAAACTCACAACTCTGTATTTTCTATAAAAATGGCCTTTACTTCTGTAACCACATGCTCTGCTTGGCGAATGATTGCTACTCCGCATCCTTTTCAGGTTAATCGCTAATAAACCTCTATAGCTTTTCTTCAACTTGGTGAGACCTTTCATTGGTGAGACCTTTAAAACTCTTTACGGCCAGGGTCCATCGTACCTTAGGGACCGCCTCTCCTTCTCCCATCATTGGACGTCGGAACGATCAGCCCAACGTGACTTACTCCATATACCGGGTCCTAGAGAAGTGCACTTGAAAAGGACCAGGCGCAGATGGGCTTTCTCAATTTCTGCCCCTGCCTTATGGAATTCCTTGACGCCCTACCTGAGAGCCATGCATGACTTAGGGCCTTTTATTCTCGCACTTAAGACCTGGCTTTTTACTAGAGCATTCGATCTCTGTTAATTTTTAATTTTGTATGTATGTATTTTATCTTTTATAATTTAGCTATAAATCGCCTAGAGCATTCTCGGAGGGAGGGCGATTAATAAGTTATTAAATGATGATGATGATGATGATTGGGAAAATCAGGGAAAAATATTGGGTGCCTCTCTGTCTCGCCAGGGAAAAAGAACTCTTTGATGAGTCTAATTGGTCTCTGCCTCCTGGCAAATTCACGATTTCACTACGGGGAGTCATTTTGCGCATGCGCTGTAGCGTCTTTTTGCTTTTTAAGTCTCTTCCGCTGTGTTTTTCAGTGTCTTTATGAGTGATGGCCACTCGCTGGCCTGAGAGATGTCTTGTCGGCGTGTGGCTGAGAGGTTAAATCCAGACACCTCATCCCCTCAGTGGGCGATCTAGCATCTGCATAGACGCACATCCATAAATCCACACGTTCACAAGCAGCGTACGGCCGTATCTGCAGTTTTTATCTTTATTGCCAGTTATATACACCGCTGTATACACAGCACGACCGGAGGGAGATCAAACACGTGTCCGGCAAGGACTAATGGCGCCGAGAGAAGGACGGTCAGCAAAGTTCTCCCTGCCGACATTCCAAAGCAGTGACGTTTTCTGGTCACATCAGAGGAAGCTTGCAAAGCTCCAAAGTGTCTCTCTAGCCATGAAACTTTACTCTATGCATTTAACCATTGCTCTGCTGGAAAGCTTCACACACACGCTAGCTTTACACTACTAACTGAAAATTTCACATTACACACACGTAGCTCTAACATGTATCATGTCAATTCGTCCTGTGGCTTTTGAGTTATGTTAATCCCACAAACGAAGATTACATTTTATTTATATAGATTTACAAATAAAAATGAAAGAATTTCACACTGAGGGAATTGGGGTAAGGGGGGGAGGGGAGGGGGTAACGTAGAGATAGCAAAGTGGTTCTTAATTGGTAAACCCTTTAAGCAGATCTAAGATGTCACAAAACAAAATGTGGGTTTTGTTGGGATGGAGGGGGGAGATTACACAAAGTGATTGTTATTCCAACTCAACCTACATCTCTATTCCATGAACACACATTACAAAAGGCATTGGAGATCCTATATATTCTCCATAACAATCTAATTTCCAATCCATTAGCTGCATCCCCTGGTTCCTTCTTATACTGTTGTGTATTCTTCTCATTTCCTCTTCCAGCTCTTCTTTGCTGAAGGCTGGTCTTACTTGTTCTTGACAGATTATTAGCAACGAATACGGTCATTGCTAATAGTCAACACAGATTTATCAAAAACAAGTCGTGCCAGACTCATCCGATCTCTGTTTTCACCGTGGATGGAGCATGCCTGGATTTCGGGAAGGCCTTCCTTCGACAAGGTCCCACATGACCTTCTGGCAAGGAAACTAGTCCAATGTGGGCGAGGCAAAACTATAGTGAGGTGGATCTGTGATTGGTCAAGCGGACGAACCCAGAGGGTGATTCTCCCCAAGGCTTCCTCCTCTTCATCCTGGAAAGAAGTGACGAGTGGAGTGCCACAAGCAGGGCTCCCTCCTGGGCCCGGTCCTGCTCAGGGTCTTCATTAAGGACTTCTTAGATGAAGGGTGAGAAGGCAGGACCATCAAGTTTGCAGACGGGACGCATCTGGGAGAGAGAGCCAATCCTCCAGAAGACAGGAGCAGAATGGGCCAAAACTAACACAGTGAAGCTCAACAGGGACACATGCAAGAGACTCCACTTAGGCAGAAAAAAATGAGATGCAAAGGGACAGAATGGGGGATGATGATGCCTGGCTCAAGAGCAGATCTTGGCATCCTCGTGAGTGGGGAGGAAGGGGAACAAGAGACAGGAATGTCATGCTGTGGCAAAGAATGCCAATGGGATTTTAACCTGCATAAATAGGAGTACAGTGTTTCCCCGCTACTTTGCGGTTCCCTTATTGCAGACTCGCTGTTTAGCTCAGCGCCGAGTGCAGAAGACCAGGCCTCAGCCCAGCCTGGCAGTGGCGTCAATGGCACACAAGGAGCCTCCGAGGAATGAGCGGGGAGTAGCGGAGGCAGCGAGGGAGGAGGAAGTAGGTTCCATCTTTGGAAGCTTTTAAACAGAGGCTGGATGGCCATCTGTCAGGGGTGCTTTGAATGCAATATTCCTGCTTTTTGGCAGAATGCGGTTGGACTGGATGATAGCCCACGAGGTCTCTTCCAACTGTATCGTTCTATGAGTAAGACCGGGATTAAAAGCATCAGAATTAAGATCCCACTCTTTCTGCAATCCTTTCCCTTCTGTCTGTAGAGGAGACCGGGGATTAATGCTTTGCCAAAGCGGTTTCTTCTACTCTGGAGGAGACGGGCTGCGGGCGTGCTCTCTGTCCCTGCGGGCAGCTTTCCAAGGCATTTCAAGGAGGCTTCCCACGTCCCAGGGAAGGAAGAGCGGTCACCCTGAAGCTATCTCCAGGCCTTCCTTCCAAAAGCCCTGCCTGGAGGAGAACCTTTCTCCCCCTCCTCACGCCTTCCTGCCTCGGATCTCATGGCTCCTTAAAGCGGTTTTGACTTTCTACTCTAGAGAAAACGTAACTGGGTGGTAGTCGTTTTCTGAGAAGGAGGCTTTTATTCTTGTTTGCTGGGATTACTATTAATAATGAGGATGTTTTAGAAGTATTTTGAAGGGGAAGAAGGGAGAAGAAAAAGAAGGTAAAAGAGGGACTTTTCAAGCCCCCAAACATGCACGTACTCCACCCACCCGTCCCACACGTCCCCAACTCCCAGTCAGTCCCACTAATTAAAAGAATCTAGAAATCAAAGGAAAATCAAAAAGATTCAAGAGAGGTCAAGCCAAGCTGTTAAGCCTTTGTCTGCAGCGTACCCCTGAAAAGCAGAAGAGGAACTGTGATCTGCTGCCACATGGTCCTGTTGCGTGTGGGAATCCGTGATGGCTGGACCCTTACCGCTACGGCTAAAATGGATCTGCACACAAGCATTATGTATAAAGCTCCTCTCCAGTGTGCGTCCTTTGATGTCTAGGTAGATGTCCGCTCTGAGTGAAGCTCTGTCCACACTCCAGACATGTATAGGGTTTCTCCCCAGTGTTAGTCCTTTGATGTTTATGTAGAGTTGAACTACGAGCAAAACTCTGTCCACACTACTGGCATTTATAGCGTTTCTCCCCAGTGTGAGTCCTTTGATGTTTACGTAGACTTCCACTCTGAATGAAGCTCTTTCCACACTCAAGGCATTTATAGGGCTTCTCCCCAGTGTGAGTCCTTTGATGTTTACGTAGACTTCCTCTCTCAGCAAAGCTACTTCCACACTCTAGACATTTATAGGGCTTCTCCCCAGTGTGAGTCCTTTGATGTTTACGTAGACTTCCACTCTGAATGAAGCTCTTTCCACATTCAAGGCATTTATAGGGCTTCTCCCCAGTGTGAGTCCTTTGATGTTTACGTAGACTTCCTCTCTCAGCAAAGCTACTTCCACACTCTAGACATTTATAGGGCTTCTCCCCAGTGTGAGTCCTTTGATGTGAACGTAGACTTCCTCTCTCAGCAAAGCTACTTCCACACTCTAGACATTTATAGGGTTTCTCCCCAGTGTGAGTCCTTTGATGTGAACGTAGAGTTCCTCTATCAGCAAAGCTATTTCCACACTCCAAGCATTTATAGGGTTTCTCCCCAGTGTGAGTCCTTTGATGTGAACGTAGATTAGAACTCTGAGAGAAGCTCTGTCCACACTCTAGGCATTTATAGGATTTCTCCCTAGTGTGAATCCTTTGGTGTGAACGTAGACTTCCACTCTGAGTGAAGCTCTGTCCACACTCCAGGCATTTATAGGGTTTCTCCCCAGTGTGAGTCCTTTGATGTGATCGTAGATGTGAACTACGAGTGAAGCTATTTCCACACTCTAGGCATTTATAGGGCTTCTCCCCAGTGTGAGTCCTTTGATGTCTCTGTAGATGTCCCCTCTGAGAGAAGCTCTTTCCACACTCCAGGCATTTATAGGGTTTCTCCCCAGTGTGAGTCCTTTGATGTGATTGTAGATTTGAAATATGAGTGAAACTCTGTCCACACTCTAGGCATTTATAGGGCTTCTCTCCAGTGTGAATCTTTTGATGTGAACGTAGATTAGAACTCCAAGAGAAGCTCTGTCCACACTCCAGGCATTTATAGAGTTTCTTCCCAGTGTGGGTCTTTTGATGTGAATGTAGACCTGAACCATCAGTGAAACTTTGTCCACACTCTAAGCATTTATAGGGCTTTTCTCCAGTGTGAGTCCTTTGATGTCTACGTAGATTTGCACTCTCAACGAAGCTCTGTCCACACTCTAGGCATGTATAGGGTTTCTCCCCAGTGTGAGTCCTTTGATGTCTACGTAGATGTCCCCTCTGAGTAAAGCTATTTCCACATTCTAGGCATTTATAGGGCTTCTCCCCAGTGTGAGTCCTTTGATGTGAACGTAGGTACTTACTGGTAGTGAAGTTCTTTCCGCACTCCAGGCATGTATAGGGCTTCTCCCCAGTGTGAGTCCTTTGATGTGAACGTAGGGACTTACTGGTAGTGAAGTTTTTTCCGCACTCCAGGCATGTGTAAGGTTTTTCCCCAGTGTGAGTTCGTTGATGTGAATGTAAAACTGAACTATAAGTGAAGCTCTTCCCACACTCCAGGCATTTATAGGGTTTCTCCCCAGTGTGAGTTTGTTGATGTGATCGTAGATTTGAACTCTGAGTGAAGCTCTTTCCGCACTCCAGGCATGCATAAGGTTTTTCCCCAGTGTGAGTCCTTTGATGTGAATGTAGGAATGAACTACGAGTGAAGCTCTGTCCACACTCCAGACATTCATAGGGTTTCTCCCCAGTGTGAGTCCTTTGATGTCTTTTTAGATGTGAACTCTGAGTGAAGCTCTGTCCACACTCCAGACATTCATAGGGTTTCTCCCCAGTGTGAGTCCTTTGATGTCTACGTAGAGTTGAACTATGATTGAAGCTCTGTCCACACTCCAGACATTCATAAGGTTTCTCCCCAGTGTGAGTTCTTTGATGTCTATGTAGAGGTCCGCTCTGAGTGAAGCTCTGTCCACACTCCAGGCATGTGTAAGGTTTTTCCCCAGTGTGAGTTCGTTGATGTGAACGTAGACCTGAACTATAAGTGAAGCTCTGTCCACATTCAAGGCATTTATAGGGTTTCTCCCCAGTGTGAGTCCTTTGATGTGAACGCAGAGTTGAACTTTGAGTGAAGCTTTCTCCACATTCAAGGCATTTATAGGGTTTCTCCCCAGTGTGAGTTCGTTGATGTGAACGCAGAGTTGAACTATAAGTGAAGTTCTTTCCGCACTCCAGGCATTCATAGGGTTTCTCCCCAGTGTGAGTCTTTTGATGTTGACGTAGGTTTGAAGTATGAGCAAAGCTCTTTCCACACTCCAGGCATTCAGAGGACTTCTCCCTATTGTGAGTCCTTTCATGTTGTTGGAGATGATCCCTCCGAGTGACAGTCTTTCCACACTCCAGGTATTCAGATGTTTTTTCCTGCATGTCAACAGTGTTATGGGTGTTTAATTGCAATACAGATACTTGACTCTTCTTTTTTCCTTTCTTATCTCTAAGTGAGGTCAGGAATTCAGCAAGATCATCACTTTGAGATGATTTCTCCTTCCTAGATTATTGGCTTCCTTACTGCACCAAAGAATTGGCTCCACTGAATCCTCGTTTCCCTGGTCAAGGAAGAAACAAAAAATCAAAGATGAAAACCAGAAACCTTCTTTATCTCGAATATTTCCCCCCTTTCCCTTCATATGTCAAGGCGAAAATTCCAAGAAATGCAGACATCGGGGTCCCAAGCACATAAACAGACACCAGCAAAGGCAATCAATTATCTATATATCTATATCTATATATATATATAATAAAAGTCAGTGTTTGTATGTGTGCAGCAGACATAGGTGCATGTGGCAGCTTTCTGACTGGCTGCCACTGTGGTACAATTTGCATATGGTCTCTGATTGGCCACCCACAACATTCCAACATCCTCAAGTGGCTGAGAGGGGAAAGGAAATTTGCATATGGTTTCTGATTGGCCAGCCTCAAGAGGAGCCCCTGGTGGCGTAGAGGCTTAAACCAGCAGGACTGAAGACCCACAGGATGCAAGTTCGTATCCGGGGAGAGTGCGGATGAGCTCTCTCTGTCAGCTCCAGCCCCTCATGCGGGGACATGAGAGAAACCTCCCACAAGGATGGTAAAAAATCAAAACATCCTGGCGTCCCCTGGGCAACGTCCTTGCAGACTCTCTGGCGCCCTTGCCAATTCTCTCACACCAGAAACGACTTGCAGTTTCTCAAGTCGCTCCTGACACGACAAAAACAACAACAGAAAAACATTCTCAAGTGGATGAGAAGAGAAAGGAAAGGGCCTGAGGGATTTCCAGTACCTTCACTCACTCTACATCTTACTGCAGTTTGGAGGAGGATGGACCATGGATGATGGGACTTACAGTACCATCACTCACTTTCTGAGACGGCTGTGACCTTCATCCAATGACTGATCTAGACCAAACTTGGCACATAGACCTCTCATGACCCACTTTATGCCCCGGTGTGGTTTGGCCGGGTATGGATCATGGATTATGGGACTTGCACTATCTTCGTTCAATTCCTGAGACCACTGCAACCCTCATCCAATTACCGATAAAGACCAAACTTGGCACACAGAGCCCCCATGACCCACTCTACATCCTGGTGCACTTTGGAGGAGGATGGACCATAGACGATGGGACTCCTAGTACCTTCACTAACTCCCTGAGAGCACTGCGAGCCACATAAATAACTGATAAAGACCAACCTTGGCACACAACGCTTTTCTCAAATAATCCGGGCAGCGCCGGGTCCCCAAGCTAGTTCTTAATAAAGAAGGGAATGAATCCAGCGAGAAAGAAGAAAAGGGAGAGAGGGTAAAGGGTTGAATGGAAGGGAAAAAAAGGGGGAACTCTTTCCAATATTGGAGCATCACTTTGATTTCATTGGGCCAAACTGTCAGGAGCTGATTTCTGACGTTATCAATGACATCATAAATCCCCTCCATGACATCTTGAGGCAAGCAGAGGGCATCGGAGAACAACAACAGAAAGATGGAGTAGCGATGGGGAGCCCTCTCAGCCCGGTCATAGCTAACTTCTACATGGAACACTTTGAAAAACAAGCCCTGGAAACAGCCACAAAAAAGCCCACTATATGGTTCAGATATGTGGAGGACACCTTCACCATTTGGAGCCATGGAGAAGAAGAACTCAACAGGTTCCTGGACCATCCCAACAGCATCCACCCAAACATATGGTTCAGAGATGTGGATGACACCTTCACCATTTGGAGCCATGGAGAAGAAGAACTCAACAGGTTCCTGGACCATCTCAACAGCATCCACCCAAACATATGGTTCAGAGATGTGGATGACACCTTCACCATTTGGAGCCATGGAGAAGAAGAACTCAACAGGTTCCTGGACCATCTCAACAGCATCCACCCAAACATATGGTTCAGAGATGTGGATGACACCTTCACCATTTGGAGCCATGGAGAAGAAGAACTCAACAGGTTCCTGGACCATCTCAACAGCATCCACCCAAACATCCAGTTCACCATAGAAAGAGAAAATGAAGGAAGACTGCCTTTTCTAGATGTCCTAGTCATCCATAAACCAGATCAACAATTGGGTCACACCGTCTACAGAAAACCCACACACACAAAGATAGATATCGACATCAAAACTCCAACCATCACCCAAGTCAAAAAAGAAGGACCATTAAAGCCTTGGCAGACCGTGCCAAAAGAATCTGTGAAGCCCACCTCCTCCAAGATGAACTGAACCACCTCAACTGGGCTCTCCAGGCCAAGGGAGACTCCACCTCAGACATCAGAAGAGCTGCAAGACCATCGAGAAGAAGCCACGAGAGTCAAGACAGAGATCTACCCAGAGGGAAAGTGTTCTTGCCAGACACCAAGGGAACCACTGACCACAGAGGGAAGCTGATGAGGAAACACAACATACAAACTATCTCCAGACCCACCAAGAAAATCCAACCAAGGACAAGAGGGATCCTCTCACCTCTGCAGGAGACGACTTCTGTATACCATGCAGCTGTGGATATAAAGAATCTAGCAAATCGATCTCAATCGCTGGAGACCAAATTATAAAGATCTATTCAGATCACTAATCAATGCTGCCACCAATATTCTATACCAGATCACTAGTGGATCCCACTAGCTGCCAAATTAAATAATAAAGATCCACAGACCAAAATGAATGCTGTAAAACAATATAATGGATCCAATCAATCCACTGACACCAATATGTAGAGCGGCCACCAATTGTCACGGGTTAACCAAATTTTAAAAGGCTTATTTACTTTGAAAGGAACTATTCTTATGTTTAACAGGGAAAAATATTAACTGTAATGGGATTTTGGCCGGCATCAATAGGAGCATGGTGTCTAGATCTAGGGAAGTCCTGCTCCCCATGCTCTATTCTGTTTTGGTTAGACAACATCTGGAATATTGTGTCCAATTCTGGGCATCACAATTCAAGAGAGATATTGACAAGCTGGAATGTGTCCAGAGGAGGGCGACTACAATGATCAAGGGTCTGGAGAACAAGCCCTATGAGGAGCGGCTTAAGGAGCTGGGCATGTTTAGCCTGAAGAAGAGAAGGCTGAGAGGGGATATGATAGCCATGGATAAATATGTGAGAGGAAGCCACAGGGAGGAGGAGGGAGGGAGCTTCCTTTCTGCTTCCCTGGAGACTAGGACGCAAAGGAAGAATGGCTTCAAACTACAAGAGAGGAGATTCCATCTGAACATTAGGAAGAACTTCCTGACTGAGAGCCGTTCAGCAGTGGAACTCTCTGCTCCGGAGTGTGGTGGAGGCTCCTTCTTTGGAAGCTTTGAAACAGAGGCTGGATGGCCATCTGTTGAGGGGTGATTTGAATGCAATATTCCTGCTTCTTGGCAGAATGGGGTTGGACTGGATGATTGCCCATGAGGCCTCTTCCAACTCTTGGATTCTATGATTCTATGTGTGAGTTTTTACTGTATAATGGGTGAAGATTATTGAAACCGTTTCTTCTAGCTTGGCTGATGCTGCTAAATTTCTACTTTTAGGGCTGAGAGAAACCAAATCGCACACTTCTTTGTGAGACAGTGCTGTTGAGTTCTTCAGAGAGGTTATATTCTTATCTAATATATCCACGCACAGTCTGTGGTAGTGTGGAAATAGATTAGAACTTTATTAAACAATCTTGAAAAAAATATTTCAGGCACAAAAAAGCTTGTCGGTTGCATTCAATAGTACCGTGCTTGGATTCAGTTACGGTCACAAGTTTAAACTGGGAATTTACTTTCCCCTCAAAATAGATTTCTTCACTACAAACAGCCCAATACACAAGGTCTGTCTAGAAAATAGTCCTTCCTCTGAAGTAACTATCTAAAATCTATTTTCAAGTTAGACTCCTGACTAAATCTTCACTTATTTATTTATTTACTTTATTTGTATACCGCTGTTCTCAGCCCTTAGGTGACTCACAGCGGTTCACAACAAGAACAGACACTTCCTGGAACACCTCAGCAAGCGAGAGTCCAAAAGTGGCAGGCTCAAACCCAGCATCTCAACCAATGGCTGATACCAAATGAGAGATTCCCTCCTGGGCACACAGAAGACTGGGCGACTTGGAAGGCGCTGAACAGACTGCGCTCTGGCACCACGAGAGGCAGAGCCAATCTTAAGAAATGGGGCCACAAAGTGGAATCCTCGGCATGCGAGTGGGGAGAAAAGCAAACCACTGACCACCTGCTGCAATGCAACCTGAGCCCCGTCACATGCACAATGGAGGACCTTCTTGCAGCAACACCGGAAGCACTCCAAGGGGCCCGTGACTGGTCAAAGGACATTTAACCAACTACCAAACTCACAAGTTTTGTACTTTTCTGCTTGTTTGCTTTGTTCTGTTAGAAATGTAATATAACGGACTGGTTGCTCTGACATGACAAATAAATAAAAACAACAAGAACAGAAGAAATTCCATACCATAACACAGTATAAAAAACAGTTAACATCATAACATATTATAGAAAAGTGTACAACTAACAACAATATACAATTGACACCAATAGCCATTCGCTAGCATCTCATCACTAAAAACATGATCCAGATCTGCCATCCATTGTTCCAATCCTATGTTCATTACCTTCATTGCACTAATTATTTGAACGCCTGCTCAAACAACCAGGTTTTCACTTTTTTGCGGAATACCATTAATGATGGTGCTAGTCTAATGTCCGTGGGAAGGGCGTTCCACAGCCGAGGAGCCACCACCGAGAAGGCCCTATCTCTCGTCCCCACCAGCCGTGCCTGTGAGGCAGGCGGGATCGAGAGCGGGGTCTCCCTGGAAGATCTCAAAGTCCTGGTGGGTTCCTAGGCAGAGATGCGGTCGGATAGGTAACTTGGGCCGGAACCGTTTAGGGCTTTAAAGGCCAACGCCAGCACTTTCTGATTCTGCAACTGCTCTCCCTAACTCTCCGCTCCAACTCCTCTCTCGCACACAAGCCTCACTCTCCTTTTTCCCTCTCAGCTTCTCCTAAACTCCGCCCCCTTTCTCTACACCAATCCCAGCCATTCCCTGTTGACTAATGCCTAAGACACGCCCCCCTGCTCTGAACTACACTCAAGATGGCGTCTCCCTTCTCCAAAATGGCTGCCGATGCTTCGCCTTGCCCATTCCCTATCTTTCTAAGCTTGCAGGCTTTTCCAGGCCCTGCATCCTGGCAGTGAATAAGGTAAGGGCTCTTCACAGTGGACAACCATGACAATGAACAAAATCTGGCTACCAGTATTAAAAAAAACTGTAAAATTACAACAGCACAACAATAGAGAGGAAAGAAACAAGGATATCTAATCACCTCTCAACAAAAGTTTGCCCCAGGCTCTGTCAGACCATTATATGCTAATCAAGGTGGTTGGTTGAAACATTCACCCCTAGCTCCAGCAGACAAGAGTCCTTTGTCTCACCCTGGTCATTCCACAGATATATAAACCGTTTTTCCTAGTTCCAACAGACCTCACTACCTCTGAGGATGCTTGCTACAGATGCAGGCAAAATGTCAGGAGAGAATGCCTCTAGACCATGGCCATATAGCCCGAAAAAACCTATAACAACCCAACTTTTAAAACTGATTGATGGGCTTTTCCTGTTGGTAAGTTTAAGACTGAAGGAGGGAGGGAGCGGGAGTTCAGTAGAAAACAGGAAGTGTAGCTGTAGAGATGGGAGCCATTAAAGTCAGTTACAAAAGAGATGGCCATGTTCTAGAAGCATTTTCTCCTGAAGTTTCACCTGCATCTATGGCAGGCATCCTCAGAGGTTGTGAGGTCTGTTGGAAACTAAGAAAATGGAGTTTATATACTTGTGGAATAATGTCCAGGGTGGGAGAAAGAACTCTTGTCTGTTGGAGCCAGGGGTGAATACTGCAATTGGCCACCTTGATTAGCATTTGATGGTCTGACAGTTTTTAGGTGTGACTTTTTACAGCCTGGGGGAATCCTTTCTTGAGAGTTGATTAGCTGTCCCTGATTGTTTCTTGTCTGGAGTTCCCCTGTGTTTGAGTGTTGTTCTGTTATTTGCTATTAGCCAGATTTTGTTTATTTTCATGGTTTCTTTCTTTCTCTTGAATTTGTCCACATCCTTATGGATTTCAATGGCTTCTCTGTGTAGCCTGACACGGTGGTTGTGAGAGTGGTCCAGCATTTCTGTGTTCTCCAATAATCTGCTGTGTCCAGGTTGGTTCACTGTGTGCTCTGCTATGGCTGACTCCTCTGGCTGAAGTAGCCTGCAGTGCCCTTCATGTCCCTTGATCCGTGTTTGGGCAATGCTGCTGCGTGTGGTGGTCCCTATGTAGACTTGTCTACAGCTGCATGGTATACAGAAGTCTCCTGCAGAGGTGAGAGGATCCCTCTTTGTTGGATTTTCTTGGTGGGTCTGTAGGTTGTTTGTAGGTTGTATTTCCTCATCAGCTTCCCTATGCGGTCGGTGGTTCCCTTGATGTATGGGAAGGACGCTTTTCCTCTGGGTGGGTCTCTGTCTTGACTCTCGTGGCTTGTTCTCGGTCTCACAGCTCTTCTGGTGTTTGTTTTGGAGTCTCCATTGGCCTGTAGAGCCCAGTTTAGGTGGTTCCGTTCCCTTTGGAGGAGGTGGGCTTCGCAGATTCTTTCTGCACCGTCTGCCAGGGCTTCTTTTGTGGCTTGGGTGATGGTTGGAGTTTTTATGTAGGTCTCTTAAAGCCTCTCTTAAGGCATACTCCGTGGCCATACAGGTGGCCAGGGAATCCTTCACGACCACCCGTATAGCGTCTGCAGCAAATAGATCATCGGAGCTGTTTTGGGTTGTCGGGGAACTCCTTCACCCACCTGTGGTGGAGGAGACCTTCAACGACCCAGCAACTCGGTGTTGCGAGTTCGCACACCATTTTGCAGGCAAAGTTGCTCAGATACGCCTTGAGCTCGACTCCAATTTCATCACAGTGCCAGATGAGGTGACTGAGGCATCTGCTTGTCCAATTTTGTGGGATTCTTTTAGGCTTGGTGGGGACTCGAGACAGGGCCTTTTCTGTGGTGGCCCCCCGACTCTGGAACACCCTCCCAAAAGATCTTAGACAGGCCCCTACACTGGCAGTCTTTAGAAAGAACTTGGAAGACCTGGCTGTTCCGATGTGCCTTCCCAGATTAGGAAAACTCCAATAACAACTCCCATAAGCACTTTAGTAGAACGAAGATTGCCGCACACCGCACACTGCACTTACCTTATAATCCTGCATACCTCCTGCCACATCAGCACTTTTAATTCTGTACCCATTACTCTGGCCCGGCCCAGTTTTATAGTGTCTTGATGTCTTGTTTATTGCTTGTTGTTTAATATTGCTTAACTGTTTTTAATTTGCTTTAGGTGTTGTATTGTTGTGTTGTGTTTTGAGGCCTTGGCCGATGTAAGCTGCACCGAGTCCTTCAGGAGATGCTAGCGGGGTAAAAATAACATTATATATATAGAGAGAGAGTGTGTGTTTGCAGGGCTTGTTTTTCAAAGTGTTCCATGTAGAAATTGGCTATGACCGGGCTGCGGGGGCTTCCCATGGCTACTCCATCTTTCTGTTCATAGAATTCATTGTCCCACTGAAAGTAGCCTGTGGTGAGGCAATGGTGAAACAGAACTGTGATGTCTTCTGGGAACTTCTGGTTGATTAGTGCTACCGAGACACCACACTGAATCTGATCAATTTGTCGTTGGTATTGAGCTTTGAAGACCACCAGAGTCAGGGGCCATGAGTGACTGCTTATAGTAGTAGAGTAGGAGCTTCCCTCCATCATTTCTGGGAAGAGGAAACAAAGAGCATAGGAAAGGCTTCGTGACAGGACGGGGAAGGAAGGGAGGGAGGGCCGGATGGACAGACGGAAGGGGCAGCATTGGGGCTGGGGGAAGAAAGAGAGCGGCCTGGTCTTAGAGATCTTCAGCAGCTCAAGGAGGTCTGGAGGTCAGTGGCTAATAGTGCTGGGGGACTTCAACATCCAGGCTAAGACTTCCCTGTTGGGTGTGGCTCAGGACTTCGTGGCTTCCATGACAGTGATGGGCCTGTCCCAAGTCGTGTCTTGCCCTACCCATGCTGCTGGGCACACTTTGGACCTTGTTTTCTGTGCAGGATGGGATGAGGGTGGCGTGAAGGAACTTGTCACAGTTCTATTGTCACGGGCCAATCACTACCTGGTCAGCTTTAGACTCGCAGGGACTCCAAACCTCTGAAGGGTGGGGGGCCAATTAGGATGGTCCACCCCTGGAGGCTTATGGACCCGGATGGATTCCTGGTGGCTCTTGGGGACTTTCCTGTCAACTTGGCAGGCGATTCTCTCGAAGCTCTGTGTGACTTCTGGAATGGGGAAACGGCCAGGGCGGTGGACACAATCACTCCTGAACACTCCCTCTCACAGAGCAGAGCCAAACCAGCCCCTTGGTTTTCTAAGGAGTTGGCGGAGATGAAGCGAGTGAGATGGAGACTGGAGCGATGTTGGTGGAGAACTCAAAGCAAACCTGACCGAGCATGGGTTAGAGCATGTTTGAAAGCCTACTCCACTGCAGTTGAGGCAGCAGAGAAATTGTTCCTTGCGGCCACCATTGCATCTGCAAGAAACCATCCAGCAGAGCTGTTTCGAGTGGTCAGAGGGCTACTTCATAGTGGTCCTCAAGGAGACATCTCTGACAACTCAGTAGCCCACTGTTTGCATTACTTTACTTACTTAGGCGATCCCTCGTTGGATGAGTAAGATGGTCTTCCATTATGGATTTCCTTGTGGGTCCGTATGTGGCTGTGGAGCCCTATTCTTGCTCTGCATCTTCTCCCACAGTGAAGGCATTGGTTTCCAGGCGGAAGTCGGTCCCGGTCGGGGTTGGCTTGACGCGCTTTCCTCCTGGCACGTTTCCCTCTTTCACCCTCCACTCGTGCCTCCTCAAATTCTGCAGCACTGCTGGTCACAGCTGACCTCCAGCTGGAGCGCTCAAGGGCCAGGGCTTCCCAGTTCTCAGTGTCTATGCCAGAGTTTTTAAGGTTGGCTTTGAGCCCATCTTTAAATCTCTTTTCCTGTCCACCAACGTTCCGTTTTCCGTTCTTAAGTTCAGAGTAGAGCAACTGCTTTGGGAGACGGTGGTCAGGCATCCGGACAACGTGGCCGGCCCAGCGGAGTTGATGTTGGAGGACCATCGCTTCAATGCTGGTGGTCTTTGCTTCTTCCAGCACACTGACGTTTGTCCGCTTGTCTTCCCAGGAGATTTGCAGGATTTTCCGGAGGCAGCGCTGATGGAATCGTTCCAGGAGTTGCATGTGATGTCTGTAGACAGTCCACGTCTCACAGGCTGTTTGCATGGCACTTTGCAGATAAAGTCACTCAGATCTACTCCAACTGGGATGCTTCCAGCAGACTGGAGAGGGCAAATTTTGTCCCTATCTTCAAGAAAGGGGAAAAAGAGGACCCAAGCAATTACCATCCAGTCAGCTTGACATCAGTACCAGGAAAGATTCTGAAGCAGATCACTTAGAAAGGAATGCCGCCATTACTAAAAGTCAACATTGATTTCTCAAAAACGAGTCATGCCAGACGAATCTTATCTCTTTTTTTGATAGAGTTACAAACCCATGAGGTCACGAAGAGTCGGAGATGACTGAACGAATGAACAAACAAACTTGGTAGGTGCAGGGAATGCTCTGGATGGAGCAGCTCTTGGTTGCAGGAAGGCCTTCAACAAGGTCCCCATGATCTTCTTGCAAGCAAACCAGCCAAATGCGGGCGAGGCAATGCTACTCTTGGGTGGATCTGTATTTGGTTAAGCGACCGAACCCAAATGGTGCTTCTCCGCAATGGTTCATCTTCTTCATCTTGGAAAGAAGTGACTAGTGGAGTGCCACAAAGAGGTTTCGGTCCTGGCCCCAGTTCTCCTCAACGTCTTTATTAATGACTTGGAAGAAGGTTTAGAGGGCATGCTTATCAAGTTGGCAGATGGGACCAAACACTCCAGAACACAGAATCAGAATTCAAAATGATCTCAGCAGATTAGAGAACAGATTGGCCAAACGAAACAAAATGAATTTCAACAAGGACAAATGTGGGATACTCCACTTAGGCAGAATAAAAAAGGAAATGCAGAGATACAGAATGGGGGACGACTCGAGAGCAGTATGTGTGAAAAAGATCTTTGTGGACAACAAGTAGGACAGGAGCAACCGTGTGATGCAGCAGCTCAAAAGGCCAATGGGATTTTGGGCTGCATCCAAAGGGGCCGAGTCTCTAGATGGTGGGAAGGCATCACAGTGCCTCTCTAGTCTGCTTTGGTGAGATCTCTCCTGGAATACTGAGTCCAATTCTGGGCACCACATCTTAAAAGAGATATTGATTCCAAGCTGGAAGGTGTCCAGAGGAGGGCGACTAAAATGATCAAAGGTCTGGAGACCATGAATCCCTATGAGGAGTGTAGTGAATCTTACCTAGTAGGCTGGAAAGGAAGCCTGGGTAACAGTATGGCAGACCTCCATTTTGGGAGTGGAGGCCAGGGAGGCAGCCATCTTGAGTGAGGATAGTTAGAAGAGGGGAGGAGTTTGAAGTCTCCTGGGATTGGCCAGAGCAGTTGGGAGAAGCCAAGTCTTAGGAGGGAAAAGAATTCAGCTTCAGTGTGAGTTGAGAACTGGGAGCTGGTGTGTGAAGAAGGGAGTCTTTGAAACGGGGTTTTCAGGGCGAGAGTGTCTGTGAGAGAGTGCTGTGAGCTGACAGGAAAAAGGTCAGGCAGCAATCAGATCTCTTGTGAGAGTTAGCACAAGGGATTAGCTCTCCAGGCTGGGTTAATTAGCAGGAAGAACTCTAGGGAAGTGTTAGTTAATTACCCAGTGTAAAGGAGGATAAAATTACTGCCACCAAATTTGTAAAGAAAGTCGGGCAATGATCAACAGCAGCTTAGGAGCTGGTTTATAAAGGGAATATTAGTTACAGAAGGATTTATTCATTTGATAGCGAAGCATTTACTGTCCCTGATTTGACTTTACTTCTGCAGGCTGTTTGACTTAGGAGAAACTGTATCAGGCAAGGCTTGAGGAAAACAGTGACAAGTTTATTGGAACAAGCAAGGTATAACAGATTCGATGTTTCTTCTCTAGAGGCACAAATCTTGATTGGTTACATAAGTAAGGTTTCAGGAGTAACTTTAGGTACAGACTTTAAGAGGTTTCTATAAGCAGATGTATCTTTCCTGGACAACTGTCCTAATAAAACAAATAAGCTAAAAGGCTTATTTAATAGAATTGGCTCCCAGCCAAACCCAGATTCTTAATATTAAAGAACCAGTCTTCCCTATAGTTCTCTAACTATAGTATTCCTGGTGGTTTTCCACACACCACAAGATCAATTACCTTCTCCTGTAACTCTTTGGTCACAAATTAATTCCCTGAATCTCCACCCAGAGATTCAGTCTTCCCTGTAACACTAACGGTCACAGACTGCCACTTTCAAACAGCTGCGCCGTGAAGTGACAGTTGGCTCCGCCCCCGTTGCTATGGCAACTCTGCTCACGCCAAACCTGCCACCATCTCTAACAAAATATAATCCTACATACTTACCATTTATCAACCACTGTTCAAACAACACATAACCATATGAATAAAAACACACATCGCCACACCCAGGGACTGCCTAGTTAGGTTAGTCAGACTCTTGCTATTTCTCTGAAATAGAGCGAGGGTTTTGTTTCCAACAAAGGATTCTGTGTGGTTAGTTCTGTCTGTAACCAAGTGAAGAGAATTGTTTCAAGCAACCAAGCAAGCTGAAGTACTTTTGTAACAAGTCTCGTTTTTTGTACCTCTCAGTAGTAGTTAGTTGTCTGTTTTTAAAAATAAATCTTTTTCTATTTAACTTTCAAAAAGGTCTCTATTGTACATCCTTCCATCATCAAGCCTTTGTGATCGTTCCAGCCATTTCAACACCCTGAACTACAGAAAAGCCTCTTAGCACACAGTGGTTTGGGAGCCAGAGGGAAAAGCAGGGTTGGCAGGAGTGGGAAAGTTTACCTCAATTACTCATTTTAAAAATCCTAAAACTACTTAGGTTGGTGGCAGCTTTAATTCAAAAGAAGGTTCAAAGACGAGCAGTGTTCCCTCTACCAGAACACATAACCATCACTGTCTCACTACCATTGTGGTGTTCCAGTGGATATATATATATATATATATATATATATATATATTTCTTTATATTGGGTGTTCAGTGGCGGGATATGTGTGTGTGTGTGTGTGTGTGTTACACTTCTTCTTTACAAGGAGCATCTTAAAAGAGCTGGATATGTTGAGAGGAAACATGATAGCCAAGTATAAATATGTGAAAGGATGTCCGAATGAAGAGGGAGCAGGCTTGTCTTCTTCCCTGGAAACTAGGACTCGGAGCAATGGGTTCAAATGACAGGAAAGGAGATTCCACCTGACCATTAGGAAGAAGAACTTCCCAAAAGAGCTGTTCAGCAGTGGAACTCTCTCCCTTAGAGTGTGTGTGGCGGAAGCTCCTTTCTTGGAGGCTTTCAAACAGAGGCTGGATGACGATCTGTCAGGGGTACCTTGATTGTGCTTTTCCTGTATGGCAGAAGGGGGTTGAGCTAGATGGCCCATGTGGCCTCTGATGGTCCAAACTAACACAGGTGCTCCACATTCCATAAAAAAGAGTGGAAACTGTTGGGGAGAGAGCTTGAAAAAGTCAAAAATCTCACCTGCGCTGCAAAGCCAAAGGGCCAGAGAGACCGGAGTCAAAGCAACAAGCGAAGAGTCAGATGAAAGTGAGGGAAAGGGTCCAGAGGAGGACGTTATGACCTGCAAGGGCGGGGGAGAGCTGAAGAGAGAGCGAAGGGACCTTGAGGGAACAAGAGAGCTCGGGGGAAGTGGGCAGAGAGGGGGGAATGTCCGCTGCAGAGGCCCCATCCACACAGCTGAATAAAACCCCACGTTATCCGCTTTGAACTGGAATAGATGGCAGTGTGGACTCAGATAGAATCCTAGAGTTGGAAGAGACCTCCTGGGCCATCATCCAGTCCAACCCCATTCTGCCAAGAAGCAGGAATACTGAATATTGCAGGATAACCCAGTTCAAAGCGGATATTGTGGGGTTTCCTGCCTTGATATTCCGGGTTACATGGCTGTGCGGAAAGCCCTGAGATGGATGGCCAGCTGCTGAAGAATCCTCGTGTCTGCAGATGAGGGAGAACCAAAGGAAGCACTCTGTGCATGCGCAAAAACAGATGGACTATAAAAGGGCCAAGTGGCACCTTCGCCTTTGCTGGTCACCCTCAGCTTTGCTCTGGCCAGTAAGAAAACTGTAGTTTGGCTCTCCTGTCTCTAGCGTCTAACTGGAAAAAAAATGCTAGGGACTCACCAAGCCCCAACAGAGTAAATGGGAATTTGAGTTGCATTTGTGTGCTAATGACGAACATTTAATTGTGTAAGATATGACTGAAGTGGGAAACAATAGGCAAGCAAGTCAAAGAATGCTTGACAAAGTTGGCACAAAATAAATGTGGAAACAATAAAATGTTGGATCAATGGGAGAAATGTGGAATATGGGTTAAAATTCACATGATGTTATAATCTGAAATAGAATTTCTGTGAAATGATGTACTGATGGTATACGACACCCAAAAAGCTTTCTAGCCCGTTTAAGGAGGTCTCCCGCACTTGCCGGAAATGTAAGCGACAAGCGGGGCGTCCTGCTCTGCACCTCACAGCCAGCCGGGAAGGCTTTTATTTCTCCAAGCATACAGTATGGTTACAGGCCAAGTTCCACCTCAAAGTTGCGTTCCGTTTGACTTCCTCACAGCCTTCACTCTGGCCCTCCCCTTGACCCTGGCCCGTTTCCACGGAGACCCTCCGTCCTGGTCCGCTCTCCCTTGCTCCAGGCGTGTTACAGGCCAAGGCATGACCTGCTTTCATGGTTCCCCACCACACGGAAAGGAGGTCATGGCATGGGCCTTTTTACTATTTGTGGTGGACAGGTAATTATGATGCCACGAAATACCGGATTCAAATGCCTAAGTTGATCCAGAACATCTGGGGGGAAAACATCTATGTACAACCTGAGACTTTGACTTGGACTAACTGATATAGGAAAAAGATTGAAAGATTGGATGCCTTTTATTGACTTTGTGAATGAAGAAGAAAGGAATTTAGCAATTTTAACTTCTGAAGATTAATTTGAAGTGTTTTTGCTAGAAAAAAGTCAACACAAAGTCAGGAGCGACTTGAGAAACTGCAAATTGCTTCTGGTGTGAGAGAATTGGCCTTCTGCAAGGACGTTGCCCAGGGATGTTGCCTGGATCTTTTGATGTCTTTTCCATCCTGCGGGAGGGTTCTCTCATGACCCCGTTATGCCTATGTGATTATTTAGAGCTGAACTAAGCTAGATTGGACGCCAAATACTTTTCTCTTCCTATTTCCTTTTCCTTCTTTTTCATCTTTTCCTGCTCTGGGCACCCAGGGGTGGCTGAACCATTACGCAAATTACGCTTTTGCGTAGAGCGCCAAATGCCCCAGGGGCGCAGTCCCAGGCAGGCCGGGCACTCCCTCAGGAGGAAGAGGAGGGGGCAGGAGGAGGACCGTGTCTCCTGCCAGCGGTGGCACTTCCTCCTCCTGAGGCGAAGGCGAGGCGCTGCTGCTCGGCAAGGCGGCCCAGGGCAGCTCGGATAGACCCCAAGGAAGCGAAGGACACAGCGGGGAAGGAGGGGGCCGGTTAGGTCCTCGGAGGAAGCCTCCGGGAGCAGCACAGCATGGGCCAGACTTTCTGTTCACCTGTGTGGCATATTTTCTTTCTCTGCAAGGCAGTGTGCGGGCTGATCAAACGTGAACTACGCGTGGTTTCTTTTACATTATGCAACAGGTTGCTCAGAACACTTAAAAGTATTCGCACCCACCAAAGAGTTAATATTTTGCCACCTCAAAGGAATTTTTCCAGGGTGAATACACAGAAAGATCCTGAACTCAAACACCTCCCCTTTTGTCTAGCCACATGAACTGCAGCAATAACTTAAAGGCAAAATGACTGTGATGCTATTTGTTTTGCTGCATATGTTTGTTTGTATGATGCCATATTTGCTTCAGTGTGTGTGCATATATATATATATATATATATATATATATATATATATATATATATAAACACACACATACATACAGGAAAGCAGATAATTCTCCTTCCTTGCCCACACAACCTTGTCCACATCAGGAATACTCACCAATGGAAACAGATCCGGCGAGATCCCACTCACAGTTGCTGGACCCTCACTGGCGGCTTCTGCTCCGACGATGCATCTCTGTCCGCCCTTCTGTGATTTTTACCTGCAGAAAAGGTTATGAGAGGCATCCCAGTGAGCCGCTGAAGGTTCTAAGGATGGATTCAGAGGGCAGGGTACCCGAGTCTAACCTCTCACTACTTCTCTGCACCTATTGCACCTGCCGCTTGACATTCAGCTGAATTCTTCTGATAA
Source organism: Anolis sagrei (assembly GCF_037176765.1). Lineage (NCBI taxonomy): Eukaryota > Metazoa > Chordata > Lepidosauria > Squamata > Anolidae > Anolis > Anolis sagrei. Next base: position 134,298,523 of record NC_090026.1, read on the forward strand.
CGCTGCTGAACGTGAATCCACAGGCGCAAAATGTGCAGAGAAGGCAGCTTTCCTTGCCTATGTGCATTGCCACCTTGTAGGAACAGAAATATCCCGCCTCACTGCATAAAAGCCGAGTTTCCCACCACCTGCGCTGCGCTTGTCATCCTTCCCATTCATTTCCCTGTACACCAAAGGATCGGAGGGGACGTTTGGGAGTGATCATGCCAATAGCCCTGGTTTGATTTTGCTTCAGATTATTATTGTGGTTGGGTTGTTGTAGGTTTTTCGGGCTATATGGCCATGGTCTAGAGGCATTCTCTCCTGATGCAGGCGAAACGTCAGGAGAGAATGCCTCTAGACCAGTGGTTCTCAACCTGGGGTCCCCAGATGTTTTTGGCCTTCGACTCCCGGAAATCCTAACAGCTGGTAAACTGGCTGGGATATCTGGGAGTTGTAGGCCAAAAACATCTGGGGACCCCAGGTTGAGAACCACTGCTCTAGGACATGGCCATATAGCCCGAAAAACCTACAACAACCCAGTGATTCCGGCCATGAAAGCCTTCGACAATTATTGTGGTTGTTGTTGCCTTATCTCTCCCACAGAAGACTCAAAGTGGCCTGACATAAAAGCATCAGATATAAAATTCCAGGGAGACCCTGCTCTCGATCCCGCCTGCTTCTCAAGCTCGGCTGGCGGGGACGAGAGATAGGGCCTTCTGGGTGGTGGCTCCTCGGCTGTGGAACGCCCTTCCTACGGACATTAGACTAGCACCATCTCTAATGGTATTCCGCAAAAAGGTGAAGACCTGGCTGTTTGAGCAGGCGTTTGAGTAATTTAGTGCAATCTGGTAATGGAACATCGGAATGGAACAATGGACGACGAACCTGGACTACGCTTGGATGAGGAGAAGATTGGGTACGGTTGTTTTTTGTAATAATTGTGCATTGTAATGGCTTATTGGTAATTTATGGATAATGTGTTAAGTCAATTGTTCTATGTTGTATGGAACCACTGCTGTTTCTACTGTTTTTACTGTTTGTGAAACGCTGTGAGTTGCCTTCGGGCTTGAGATACAGCCGTATAGAAGCAAAGTAAATACATAAATAATAAATAAATAAAGTTAGAGCACGGATTCAACAGGCTTGACGATGGAGATCCCAACCATAGAACTCTCCGAGGCTGGATCTCCGCTGCGCTTTGTCCCAGGGCCTGATCCCAGAGTCGCTGGCCGTAGAGACGCATATGGCCCACTCCAAAGCAGGTAATAATCTGGAGTCAGGTCCTGGGATCCAGGGCAATGCCAACCCGGCCTGAGGCAGCCCTCTTCATTCAACCCGTGGCCTCCTCGGTGTTTGGGCCTCTAACTCCCAGAAGCACCCCCGATCCACCACTTCATCTCTGAGGAGACCAGAGACGATGCGCGTTGTAGTTTTCACCGACGTGGCTTTGCTTAAGAGCAACAGGCAGGGGCAATATCGCAATTGAAACAGCCATTAAACACACTTGTATGGTCCCGATCCCTAGCCCATGCCATACGACTGGCACAGAGCCTCCCCCCACCCCGCCCCATGCGCCAACAGGGAGGGGAGGGCATAGGAACCACCCATGAAACTCCATTGCCCACAGGTGGTGATGGGGGGGGGGGCCAGACCTCGGTTCTGGAGTGTGGAAAGGACCCATCTCCGGGCGCCAGGGCCCCTGAGGGAGGGAGGGAGGGAGGGAGGAGGATCTGGTGGTGAGGCCTCCTGAGGAGGCCGGGAGTGCCAGGAGGCGCTGCCTGGGACTTCCTCCACTCCTTATTCATTTATTTACTTACTTACTTCACTTGTATACCGCTCTTCTCAGCCCTCAGGCAACTCGGAGTGGTTAACAACCAATTCAACAGTACAAAACAGATCATTACTCAATTTTATTTTTTTTTGGTCGTGTCAGGAGCAACCGCTCCTGTTGTGAGAGAATTGGCCGTCTGCAAGGACGTTGCCCAGGGGACGCCTGGATGATTTTTGATGTTTTATCATCCTTGTGAAAGGCTTCTCTCATGTCCCCGCATGAGGAGCTGGAGCTAATAGAGGGAGCTCATCCACCTCTCCCCAGATTCGAACCTGCGACCTGTCGGTCTTCAGTCCTGCCGGCACAGTGTTTTAACCCACCGGGGGCTCCATTAGTCAATTAAAACAGCAATATCAATTAATTAACATCAAAACATCAATACAACAAAATAACAATCCATCACGTCTCATCAATAGAATCAGCATCCACTCTCATTGTCCATTAATCCATATTCCAAGAGTCAATCAATTGCACTGCTTAGTTGAAAGCCTATTCGAAGAGCCAGGTCTCCACTCTCTTCCGGAATGCCAGATAGGAGGGGGCCGATCTGATGTCTGTAGGAAGGGCGTTCCACAGCCGAGGGGCCACTACTGAGAAGGTCCTGTCTCTCGTCCCCGCCAGGCGTGTTTGTGAGGCCGGTGGACCGGGAGCAGGGCCTCCCCAGACGATCTTAACGTCCTAACTGGTACATAGGAGGAGATGCGTTCGGAAAGGTAGGTCGGGCCAGAACCGTTTAGGAAAAAGGGTTTATATATCCGTGGAATGATTACCAGGGTGGGACAAAGGACTCTTGTCTGCTGGAGCTGGGTGGGAATGTTTCAACTGACCACCTTGATTAGCATTTGAAGGCCTGGCTGAGCCTGGGGGAATCTTTTGTTGAGAGGTGATTAGATGTCCTTGTTGTAGGTTTTTTCGGGCTATATGGCCATGGTCTAGAGGCATTCTCTCCTGACGTTTCACCTGCATCTATGGCAAGCATCCTCAGAGGTAGTGAGGTCTGTTGGAAGTAGGGAAATGGGTTTATATATCTGTAGAATGACCAGGGTGGGACAAAGGACTCTTGTCTGCTGGAGCTAAGTGAGAATGTTTCAACTGACCACCTTGATTAGCATATAATGCACTGGCAGTGCCTGGTGTTTCCACAGATATATACACCCATTACAGGTCTCATTTCATGGGGGGGGGGGCTCCAATCTCGAGGCCTGGGGCAGTCCAATGGCCGTTCACCAAACACCATCTCTTCCTCCTCCTCCTCCTCCTCCTCCTCCTCCTCCTCCTCCTCCTCCTCCTCCTCCTGGTGGCCATGCCTACTGCTGAGAGGTCGGGACCACAGCCAGGTTCTTTTACAGAAAGGCCGGGAGGGAGGGAGGACAGGAGGGAGGGAGACAGGTCTCATTTCGTTGTTGTAGGTTTTTCCGGGCTATAATCATTCCACGGATATACAAACCCTTTTTCCTAGTCCCAACAGACCTCACTACCTCTGAGGATGCTTGCCATGGATACAGGCGAAACGTCAAGAGAAAATGCCTCTAGACCATGGCCATATAGCCCGAAAAAACCTACAAGGACATCGAATCACCTCTCAACAAAGGTTTGCTCCAGGCACAGCCAGGCCTTCAAATGCCTAGTGATTCCGGCCATGAAAGCCTTGGACAATACAGGTCTCATTTCATGGGGGGGGGGGAGGGCTCCAATCTCGAGGCCTGGGGCAGTCCAATGGCTGCTCGCCCAACACCATCTCCTCCTGGTGGCCACGCCTGCTGCTGAGTCTTTTACAGAAAGGCCCGGAAGGAAAAACGAAAATGCAAAGATACAGAATGGGGGAGGCCTGGCTCGAGAGCAGTACGTGTGAAAAAGATCTTGGAGTCCTTGCGGACAACAAGTTAAACATGAGCCAGGAATGTGATGTGGCGGCAAAAAAAGCCAATGGGATTTTGGCCTCAGGCATCAATAGGAGCATAGTGTCTAGATCTAAGGACGTAATGCTCCCCATGCTCTATTCTGCTTTGGTTAGACCACATCTGGAATATTGTGTCCAATTCTGGGCACCACAATTCAAGAGAGATATTGACTCTAAGCTGGAATGTGTCCAGAGAAAGAGGGCGACTAAAATGATCAAGGGTCTGGAGAACAAGCCCTATGAGGAGCGGCTTAAGGAGCTGGGCATGTTTAGCCTGAAGAAGAGAAGGCGGAGAGGAGACATGATGAGGGCCATGTATAAATATGTGAGAGGAAGCCACAGGGAGGAGGAGGGAGCAAGCTTGTTTTCTGCTTCCTTGGAGACTAGGACACAATGGAGGCATGGCTTCAAACTACAAGAGAGGAGATTCCACCTGAACATGAGGAAGAACTTCCTGACTGTGAGAGCCGTTCAGCAGTGGAACTCTCTGCCCCGGAGGGAGTGTGGTGGAGGCTCCTTCTTTGGAAGCTTTTAAGCAGAGGCTGTATGGCCATCTGCCAGGGGTGCTTTGAATGCAATATTCCTGCTTCTTGGCAGAATGGGGCTGGACTGGAGGATGGCCCAGGAGGGGGTCTCTTCCCATTCTAGGATTCTAGGAAGGAAGGAAGGAAGGAGGGAGGGAGGGGCAGGTCCGATTTCATTGGCGGGCAGGAGTTCTGGCCAAGCTGAGGAGGAGGGAGGAGCTCGGCCGGGCGCGGGAGGTGTTTGGGCCGCGGCTCCCTCCTTTCCTCACAGCCGCCTCCTCCTCCTCCTCCTGAGGAGTGATTGTGGGAGCAAAACACCTGTAGGGAGGGAGGGAGGGGGAGGCGAGCCTGAGCCCTGCTGCCCCCCCCGCCCCCCCCTGCCCCTGCCCCGCCCGGTCACAAACGCCCTACTCCTCACCTGCCTCAGCCGGCCTGCTTCCGCTCGTCTCAGCCTCTCCTTCAACCCGTCAGTCAAACCAAGAGAGCGGGCGGCGGGCGGGCGGCCAATGGGGGCCTCCGGTGGGCGGGGCTTGACGGACGCAGCCAATGGGAGGGCGAAGGCCGGCTAGAGCGGGAGGAGAGGGCGCGCCTTCTATTGATTGGTGAAGGGAGGCAGAGAGAGGGGGGCGCGGTGACGTCACTCCCTCCCCCTCCTTCCCTTCCCTCAGAGGCCGCCTTCCTTCTGCCCCCCTCCCCCGCCTCTTCCTCGCAGCGCGTCAATCAAACCCGGAGAGAGGCAGCCAGCCAGCCAATGGGGGGCCTCCAGGCGGCGGAGCGTCACGGGCTCGGCCAATGAGAGGCGGGGGAGGGGCTTCTCCCCGGGCGGGAGAACAGTGAATGACGTCACTCCCTCTCCCTCCGAGACAGAAGAGGAGGCCTCCAGCGGGCGGGACAAAGGGGACTTGCAAGCTGTCAATCCGAAGTGGAGAGCGCCAGGCAGCCAATGGGGGGGCTCCACGCGGCGGAGCGTGCCAGGCTCGGCCAATGGGAGGGCGAGGGGTGGAGAAGGGGCGGGGCGAGTCTCCTTCTCGGACGAGTCTCCTCAGCAGAGGCGGGTGAGAGAGAGAGAGAGAGAGAGAGAGGTGTGTATGGCTCTCCCTCCCCGTGGGCCTGACAGGCCTTGGAGGCTGGCGAACTCCCTCGCGCGGCCCTGGCCCACTCTTCCGGCTCCCCCTTCTTCTCCAAGCCCCCTCACCACCCCCACCCCCGGTCCCTGCCGGTGTTTGGCCTCCTTCCGCGCCCCCTCAAGAGCGCCTCAAAGCGGGAAGGAGGCTGTGAGCGGGAAAGGCCCGCTCTCCACGGTCACCCGGCGGTCATGTGACCTCCTGCAGCCCCTCCTCCTGCTGCCCGTCTATAGGGACGAGGCGGCTACAATCTAAATACACACACTTCAGGTTACAAAACGACCTACTCCTGAACCCCCCTGGAGGGACTGTCACCTTGTGGTGGGGAGGGGGCTTGCGTGTTCCCATGAACCTGTGGGCACAACCACTGGAGCCTTGCACTCCCAGGAGTGGCCGCCGCGGGGGAGGTTCCACACCAAGCACAGTCCGAAGACCGGTCTGGCTTGATGCGCCTTCCTCTTGGCACGTTTCTCTCTTTCACCCTCCATTCGTGCCTCTTCAAACTCTACAGCACTGCTGGTCACAGCTGACCTCCAGCTGGAGCGCTCAAGGGCCAGGGCTTCCCAGTGCTCAGTGTCTATGCCAGAGTTCTTAAAGTTGGCTTTGAGCCCATCTTAGAATCAAAGAGTTGGAAGAGACCTCCTGGGCCATAATCCAGTCCAACCCCATTCTGCCAAGAAGCAGGAATATTGCATTCAAAGCACCCCTGACAGATGGCCATCCAGCCTCTGCTTAAAAGCTTCCAAGGAAGGAGCCTCCACCACACTCCCTCCGGGGCAGAGAGTTCCACTGCTGAAAGGCTCTCACAGTCAGGAAGTTCTTCCTCATGTTCAGATGGAATCTCCTTTCTTGTAGTCTGAAGCCATTGTTCCACGTCCTAGTCTCCAGGGAAGCAGAAAACAAGCTTGCTCCCTCCTCCTCCCTGTGGCTTCCTCTCACATATTTATACATGGCTATCATCTCTTTACATCTCTTTTCCTGTCCTCCAACATTCACTGCTTTGGGAGATGGTGGTCGGGCATCCCGACAGTGTGGCCGGTCCAGCAGAGTTGATGTTGGAGGACCATGGCTTCAATGCTGGTGGTCTTTGTTTCTTCCAGCACGCTGACGTTTGTCCACTTGTCCTCCCAAGATATTTGCAGGATTTTTCAGAGGCAGCACTGATGGAATCGTTCCAGGAGTTGCATGTGACGTCTGTAGACTGTCCACGTTTCGCAGGCATACAGCAGGGTTGGGAGGACAATCGCTTTATAAACAAGCCCCTTGGTCTCCCTACGGATGTCCCGGTGCTCTGTGCTTCATTCAGAAAAATGCTGCACTCGCAGAGTTCAGGTGGTGTTGTATTTCAGTGTCAGTGTTGACTTTGGTGGTGCGGGGGCTGCCAAGGTAGCGAAAATGGTCAACATTTTCTAATCTTACACCATTAAGCTGTATTTCTGGCATTGGAGAGCGATTGGCTGGTGACTGCTAGAAGAGCACTTTGGTTTTCCTGATGTTTAGTGAGAGGCTGAGCTTCTCATATGTTTCTGCAAAGGTATTTAGAGTGTGCACAGACGACATTGTCATCAGCATACTGGAGTTCTATAACAGATGTTGTCGTAACCTTGGTTTTCGCTTTCAGTCTGCTGAGGTTAAATAGCTTGCCATCTGTCCTTTTACTTTGTATGTTTTGTGATGTTAACCAACTTTTTCAGGGAGTTCTATGGGTAGATGGTCCTTGAGCGCTGTTTGGAGAAGGGCTCGTCTGTAGGGCTTGGGTGTTCATTTAGCAACTTGTCTTTCTTCCTTGGAGTCTGCGCTTGGGGGCGATCTTGATAGCCATCGTGGATCGGATTAGCCTGTGGTCGGTCCAGCAGTCGTCAGCACCTGTCATGGCTCTTGTGAGGAGCACGTCATGGCAGTCTCTGGCACGTGTGATTACGTAGTCTTAAGAGGTGCCAGTGCTTTGACCGGGGGTGCTTCCATGATGTCTTGAGCTTGTTTTTCTGGCAGAAGAGTGTGTTGGTGATGACAAGGTTGTGTTCCGCACATCTGGTGAGAAGCAGGATGCCATTCGAGTTGCTGTTTCCAACCCTGTCCTTTCCTATGGTCCCTGGCCACAGGTCGAAGTCTCGCCCGACTCTTGCATTAAAGTCCCCCAGGAGGATGATTTTGTCCTCCTTAGGTATCCCCGATAGGACGATGTCCAGCTGACAGTAGATTTTTTCCTTGATGTCTTCATCAGCATCTACTGCATAGAGGTAGCCTGGCTGTTGTTGCCTGCAGGCGTCTTCTGTTTAGGAGGTGTTAACTGGCACTTGATGGCTTTCTGCCTGGAGTTCCCCCGTTTCTGTGTGGTATTCCTTACTCACAGTCTTGATTCTGGTGTTTTTAAATACTGGTAGACGGATTGTGTTCATACTTCTCTTTCAACTTGGGTGATGATTGGAGTTTTTATGTAGGTCTCCATCTCTCTCTGTGTGTAGGGTTTCTGTAAACTGTGTGGCCCTGTTGTTGATCTGGTTTGTGGATGACAAGGACATCTAGACATGGCAGTCTTCCTTCACTTTATTTTTCCGTGGTGAATTGGATGTCTGTTGTCACTTTTTATTGTTATTTTAAAGCTAATTGTATTGTTTTAATCTACTTCTGTAAACCGCTCCGAGCCAAATTGGGAGTGGCGGTATACAAGTCCAATAAATAAATAATAAATGTTTGGGTGGATGCTGTTGAGGAGGTCCAGGACCTTGTTGAGTTCTTCTTCTCCGTGGCTCCAAATGGTGAAGATGTCATCCACATATCTGAACCGTTCAGTGGTCTTTTTTGGTGCTGTTCCCAGGGCTTGTTTCTCAAAGTGTTCCACGTAGAAATTTGCCACGACAGGGCTTAGAGGGCTGACCCCACTGGAAGTGGCTTGCGATGAGGCAGGGTTGAGACAGGGCTGGGATGTCTTCTGGGAAATTCCGGATGATGAGTGCGGTGGTGTCTGCTAATAGAGGCCTTGATGAATAGTGAAACCACATCAAAGCTGATTGGTTTGTCATTGGCATTGAATTTGAGATTGCTGACTTTTTCTATGAGTCCCTAATGTAGTGTGTGGTGAGCCCAATATGGGTTTGTAGTTGTGCAGCCCGAAATTTTGCCAGATCGTATGTTGGGGATCCAGTGGCGCTCATGGTGTATTAGGTCGTTTAGATTTTTGGGAATGTGCACCCCCAAATACTTCAACTTCTCACCCAGTTTTATCTCCAGGATGGATTGTAATCCTTTAATTCTTTCCAAGTAAGATTTTTGTGTAAGATTTCTCATTTTCAATGTTTATGGCCAACCCTGATGGCTTTTCAAGTTTCTTTGTAATGTTATTTCCTTCCTTTACAGAATCATCTGGTGCCCCAAGTAGAACAATTGTGTTGCCCGCATATAAATTTACACCAGCATTGAGGCTCCGTCAGACGGTGTTCAGCAAAAAATCAACCAAGATGACAGAAATGGGCGTGGCCAGGCTATAAAAGGGTGGGGCATGGGGTAGTGCAAAACAGAGACCATAGTACTACCTGGCGACATCCGACTGGGCATTTATAACTAGGGACCAATGGTTCTCAAATTCTTGCAGGAACACCCAGGTTTTTGAGTCCCTGTGAAAGGAGGACAGTGTGGGGCCCGGCCTAATCTCCCTGGGGAGATTGTTTCAAAGTTGAGGGGCCACCACCGAGAAGGAAGGCCCTCTCCTTCATTCCCACTAGCTGTGGCTGTGACGGTGGTGGAAGTGGGAGGGCGGCCTCCCCGGAGGATCTTGCAGCCCGCGCCGATTCATAGGGGGAGATGCAAGCACAGAGATAGGCCGGGCCCAAACTATTCAGGGCTTCGTCGCCAATAATGTGCACTTTGAATTGGAATGGGACACTTTTCGGCAGCCAGCAGAGCTGCTTTAGTAGGGGCGTGGCATGCTCCCTATACGCAGCTCCAGTTAATCATCTGGCTGCCAACCTCTGCACTAATTGCAGTTTCTGTGCTGTCTTCAAAGGCAGCCCCACATAGAGCGCATTGCAGTAATCCATTCTGGATGCAACCAAGGCATGGACCACCCTGGCCAAGTCAGGCTTTTGAGGTACGGTTGCAGCAGGCGCACACGTTTTAATTGTGCAAAGGGCCTCCCGGCCACCGCCAACACTTGAGTGAAGGAAACAGGCAGACGCAGTAGTGATTTTATTAATAGCCCTATTAATGAAAATAAAATAAAAAGCTCTGTCATTCAGCTCAGGCCTGGGTTGAGCCCCATGGTGAGACGCAAAGACAGGAACCGCTCATCGACAAAGCCAGGATCCTGCAGCATTGAGACACTTTTGGATCCTGGACACTGGCTACCAGTATTAAAAAACTCAAAGATTACAACAGCAAAACAACAGGGAGTAAACAATCAAGGCACATCAAATCACCTCTCAAAAAAAAAAAAAAGATTCCATATTCCTATTTCCAACAGACCTCACTACCTCTGAGGATGCTTGCCATAGATGCAGGCGAAACGTCAGGAGAAAATGCCTCTAGAACATGGCCATATAGCCCGGAAAACTCTACAACAACCCCAAAACTAATTGTGTTCCCAAATGTGCTCAATGAAATGAATGTATTTATTATGTGCGGTATTTGTATCCCGCTCTTCCTTCTCGACCCCGAAGGGGATTCAGGGTGGTTCACAGTGTCGGCAACAATTCAATGCCCTCGATAAAAAACTGTATAAAACATCAAAATGGATCCTTCCCTGATAAAACATTAAGCATATCACATAAAATAACATCACATATCACACACGAGGCATAGCCGTTGTCCGTAAAAAGTCTTGGGTCATTGCACTTTCAACTTTCACTTTAAACACGAGCTCTCCGAGACTTATCTTTTTGTAGAGCTTGTAAAACTTATTTATTTAGGCTGGCATTTGAATCTTGCTAATCAAAATTTTTCTTTGATTTTAAATGTAATGTATCGCATGTGTATATTGTAAACCATTCCAAGCTTACGGGGAGTGGCGGTATATAAAACTGATTAATAAATAAAATAATAAATTATTACTATGATGGGCTGAACGCTTGGTTACACAGCCAGGTCTTTAGCTGTCTCCCAAAGGTCAGGAGGGAGGGGGCCAACCCGCTCTCAGGAGGGAGTTCCACAGTCGTGGGGCCACCACCGAGAAGGCCCTGTCCCTCATCCCCACCGGCCGCACTTATAAGGCTGGTGAGGCCGAGGGCAGAGCATAGAATCATAGAATCAAAGAGTTGGAAGAGACCTCCTGGGCCATCATCCAGTCCAACCCCATTCTGCCAAGAAGCAGGAATATTGCATTCAAATCACCCCTGACAGATGGCCATCCAGCCTCTGCTTAAAAGCTTCCAAAGAAGGAGCCTTCACCACACTCCCTCCGGGGCAGAGAGTTCCACTGCTGAACGGCTCTCACAGTCAGGTAGTTCTTCCTAATGTTCAGATGGAATCTCCTCTCTTGTAGTTTGAAGCCATTGTTCCACGTCCTAGTCTCCAGGGAAGCAGAAAACAAGCTTGCTCCCTCCTCCTCCCTGTGGCTTCCTCACATATTTATACATGGCTATCATATCTCCTCTCAGCCTTCTCTTCTTCAGCTAAACATGCCCAATTCCTTAAGCCGCTCCTCATAGGGCTTGTTCTCCAGACCCTTGATCATTTTAGTCGCCCTTCTCTGGACACATTCCAGCTTGTCAATATCTCTCTTGAATTGTGGTGCCCAGAATTGGACACAATATTCCAGGTAATGTGGTCTAACCAAAGCGTAATAGAGGGGTAGCATTACTTCCTTAGATCTAGACACTATGCTCCTATTGATGCAGGCCAAAATACCATTGGCTTTTTTTGCTGCCACATCACGTTGTTGGCTCATGTTTAACTTCCTCCCCACGAGGACTCCAAGATCTTTTTCACACATCCTGCTCTTGAGCCAGGCCTCATCGTCCCCCATTCTGTATTTTTGCATTTCGTTTTTCCTGCCAAAGTATCTTGCATTTGTCACTGTTGAACTTCATTTTGTTAGTTTTGGCCCACCATCTCTCTAATCTGTCAAGATCGTTTTGAATTCTGCTCCTGTCCTCTGGACTATTGGCTATCCCTCCCAATTTGGTGTCGTCTGCAAACTTGATGATCCTGCCTTCTAGCCTTTCATCTAAGTCATTAATGAAGATGTTGAACAGGACCGGGCCCAGGACAGAAACCTGCGGCACTCCACTTGTCACTTCTTTCCAAGATGAAGAGGAAGCATTAGTGAGCACTCTCTGTGTTCATCCACTTAACCAATTCCAGATCCACCTCACCGTAGTTTTGCCTCACCCACATTGGACTAGTTTCCTTGCCAGAAGGTCATGGGGGACCTTGTCAAAGAAGGCCTTCCTGAAATCCAGGTACGCTACATCCACGGCATTCCCCGTGTGCATCTACCCAGCTTGTAACTCTATCGAAGAAAGAGATCAGATGAGCCTGGCATGACTTGTTTTTGATAAATCCATGTTGACTATTAGCGATGACCGCATTTGTTTCTAAGTGTTTGCAGACCACTTCCTTAACTATCTTTTCCAGAATCTTGCCTGGTATCGACGTGAGGCTGACCGGTCATTTACATCTACAAAACTGGCTCATGGAGGGAGATACGTTTTCACAGGTAAGTTGGACCGAAGCCAACAAATTGGATCTGGATCTGTTTGTAATTGTTTATGAATTTGTGCCCGCCTTCATTGGTTTGTGCAGGGAGGTGACTCACTGTCAGATCTTTATAGCAATATTAAATAACCACTCACAAGCCCTTTTGCTTTGAAATGGATATATTGCTTGTATCTCTGCAGCAAAGAAAGACACTACTGACTTTTTCAGAACCTTACTTACTTAGGCGATCCCTCGTTGGACGAGTAAGATGGTCTTCCATTATGGATTTCTCTGTGGGTCCGTATGTGGCTGTGGAGCCCTATTTTTGCTCTGCATCTTCTTCCGCAGTGAGGAGGGCATTGGTTTCCAGGTGGAAGGCGGTCTCGGCCGGGGTTGGCTTGACGCGCCTTCCTCCTGGCACGTTTCTGTCTTTCACCCTCCACTCGTGCCTCCTCAAATTCTGCAGCACTGCTGGTCACAGCTGTCCTCCAGTTGGAGCGCTCAAGGGCCAGGGCTTCCCAGTTTTCAGAACCACCACTTCCTTTTAGACGCCTTTCCTGTCCACCTCCCCCAAGTTACAAGGGTTCCACTGCCCTCTGCTGGCTTCAAAATGTCACATAGAGAGAATTGATTCAGCCAGGATGATTCCGTCAAGATGTCAGAGGGAATTTGTGATGTATTCATGCCCTCAGAAATTGAGTCCTGACACCCATGACCTAAGTAATCACGAAATGAGCATTTAGCACATGCTGATTATTCACTAAAACACATTATCTAGAATGAATCCTTGCCTGTCTTCTGTTCCTATAACCACATTTGGGATCAACCCAATAAATTCAGTGTGACCCTCTAACACAGAAAGCGGTTCCCCTTCTTCCCTTCCTTCTTTCCTTCCTTCCTTCTCTCCTTTTTTGCCTTCATTCCCTCCTTTTCCTTCAATCCACCCTTTTGTCCTTCTTTTCTTCCTTCCTTTCTCCTGTCCTTCCTTTATACCTTCCTTCCCTCATTTCTTCCTGCTTTCCTTCCTTTTAACCACAGCAAGTTTTTGTTTCTGTAACGTTCACACAAAGCATCTGAATTCTTCCCTTGTTTTCATGAATCTGTGACCGCTTTGGCTGGTTTCCGTGTCTGTCCTTGAGATACTTCATGCCTCTGTGTCTTGGATAATGTTGGAGGTAAAGGGGGTTTGGGGCTTCGTGTTTAACCTTTTGCTTCTCCTTTCTTGAGCAGCCTCCAAAGGAGCCTCCACTACACTTTGAGGCAGAGAGTTCCAGTGCTGAACAACTCTTACAGTCAAGAAGTTCTTCCTAATGTTGAGATGGAATCTCCTTTCCTGTAATTTGGACCCATTGCTGCGAATAATCAGAAAGAGGAAAACAAGTGTCAGGTGTCCATATTAGAATTAAATGTGTATGACACTGTCAACATGGAGGAGAAAGCCTATACATGTATTAAATGTGGAAAGAGCTTTGCTCGGAATGAAAATCTACGTTTACATCAAAGGACTCACACTGGGGAGAAACCCTATAACTGCCAGGAGTGTGGGAAGAGCTTTGCTCACCGTGGAAGTCTACGTAAACATCAAAGGACTCATACTGGGGAGAAACCCTATACATGTCTGGAGTGTGGACAGACCTTCACTGAGAGAAGAAATCTACGTAGCCATCAAAGAATTCACACTGGAGATAAACCCTATAAATGCTGGGAGTGTGGACAGAAGTTCAGTCATAGTTCAGGTCTAAAGAGGCATCAAAGGACTCACACTGGGGAGAAACCCTTTCAATGCATAGAGTGTGGACTGAGCTTCACTCAGAGTGGAAGTCTACATTCCCATCAAAGGACTCACACTGGGGAGAAACCCTATAAGTGCTTAGAGTGTGGACAGAGCTTCACTCAGAGTGGAAGTCTACATAAGCATCAAAGGACTCACACTGGAGATAAACCCTATAAATGCTGGGAGTGTGGACAGAGCTTCATTGAGAGTTCAGGTCTACAATCACATCAAAGGACTCACACTGGGGAGAAGCCCTTTAAATGCCTGGAATGTGGACAGAGCTTCACTCAGAGTGGAACTCTACATAAACATCAAAGGACTCACATTGGGGAGTAACCAAGTGTGACTACAAGTGTCTGGAGTAATCGTTCTCAACCTGTGCGTCCCAGGACGTTTTGTCCTTCAACTCCCAGAAGTCCTTACAGCTGGTAAACTGGCTGGGATTTCTGGGAGTTGTAGGCCAGACCACCTGGGGACCCACAGGTTCAGAACCACTGGTCTCGAGTGTGGACAGAGCTTCTCACAGAGTTCATATCTACATCGACAAAGAATTCACATTGGAGGGAATGGTGATAATTGAGATCAGAAAGTCTTTCTAAGAAGTACAAAAGCAACTCTTGGAGGTCAGAAATGCAAGCACAAAGTTGGGACATTTGAGCAGATGTGGTGTATTGTAGACATTTTGAACTAAAATGCATTCCATCATGGAAACAATTAAAGTTAAACGAAAGCATCATTTTATTTCTTCAGAATGCTGAACGATTAAGTAGAAAGAAACCGTGGATAGTTACTGTGATGAGATTCCACAGTGCAAATTGACTCTGCGCAGAAAGGGAAGTGACGTCTTATTCCAACGGGAAAAGAATGGCCTTTGAAGATCTGCAAATTAGCAAACTGACAACAATGTGGGCAAATGTTACTGGTTATTGAACCAGTAAACGGCAACCGTTCAGCGGATACTGCCTGTTCAGTAAATAAACCTCTTTTCCTGTTTGAATGACAAAACGCCTCCGTGTGCCTCACACACATTCCGTGCATTACAGGAGGGAGCCTGTTGAAGTCAATTAAGTGGTGGCAGCGCTCGTATATAAACACTACTAAAGACAAAGGGGCCAGCGCCCTCCCCGTTTTGAGACCCCTGTAATGGGTGGGGTCCCCCCAAGCTGCCAGGTCAGTCTTCCCTTGTTCGTCATAGGCTCCCTTTTGTATTTTTAGGATCTCTGTATACGTTGGTTGTTTCCTCTGCCCCATTCTTCTCTTTGGGCGGCTTCCAAGGGTGGGACCCATACTGGAGTTTTTTGGTAGAATTTCGATTTGTAGCTTTCCCATATCTTGAGTAAGGACGATAGTAGAAAATGATTCCCAGTTTTTTTCTATTTTCTTTTTGTCGTACCACATGTACGTATGCCTTCCCGTTCTTAGGTCGAATCCCTCTAGTGACAGATTCTTATTATTGCTTTGGTTGGACCAATCTTTTATCCAAATGAGACCGCAAGCTTCATTGTGCAATCTTTGTTGGGGAGTCAGAGTCCGGTGCTCACCTCCATGGCCTCATTGCGCCCTAGTCTCCAGGGCAGCAGAAAGGAAGCTTGCTCCCTCCTCCCTGTGACTTCCCCTCACATATTTATACACGGCCCTCTTCCTGTCTCCTCTCAGCCTTCTCTTCTGCAGGCTAAACAGGCCAGGCTCTTTAGGCCGCTCCTCATAGGGATTGTTCCCCAGACCCTTGGTGCTTTGAGTCGCCCTCCTCTGGACACATCCCAGCTGAGGGTCAACATCTCCCTTCAATTGTGGTGCCCAGAATTGGACACAATATTCCAGGTGTGGTCTAACCAAGGTTGAATAGAGCATGGGGAGCATGACTTCCCATTGGCTTTTTTTGCTGCCGCATCACATTCCTGGCTCATGTTTAACTTGTTGTTCACAAGGACCCCAAGATCTTTTTCACATGTCGAGCTAGGCCTCATCGTCCCCCATTCTGTTTCTTTGCATTTCCTTTTTTCTGCCTAAGTGGAGTCTCTTGCATTTGTTCCCGTTGAACTTCTTTTTGTTAGTTTTGACCCATCATCTCTAATCTGTTGAGATCATTATGTGGGGGCAGTTTTTAAAAATATTAATATTACAAAATAAAAATATAAACACTTTTAAATACCCGATTTTTCTTGAAAGCGTTTCTCCCTGACGATTTCAACAGAACAGTAGGTATTGATTTCTCCCTTTGGTACAAAGTTCTGTTTGAACTGCTTGTGTTTACAGAACACGTAGGTCGGATTGGCCAGGCAAAGTAAACTTACAGACTTGAGAGATCGATTTATCAATTTAACTTTGTCAATATAACTTAGAACATCGAAGTTCATATAGTGAGAGAGAGTGTCATCTTCCGACCATGTAAATAGCAGGCATTTTCTGTTTTTTTGGAAAAACCTTTCATATTGAGAAAGTAAGTTATGATAAAGTTTTAAAGCTAAATTGCTAAAGGAAATCAGCCTAAGACCTGTTCCTGTATTGACATTCAAGAGGTGGGGTTTTTTAAAAGGCCAATAAACATGATCTGCCCTTTGACCCCAACTGAGGTCAAAAGAGTACCTGTAATATTGAAACGCCACCTGGTGTCTTAATGTAATTAGAATAGAAACTATATAGAAGGTATTAGGGCTGGGCAGTTTCGTTTCGTTAATTCGTAATTTGTAAATAATTCGTTAATTTTTCAATTACAAAACAATAACGAACCATTCTGGAGCAATTTTTTTAAAAAATGAATTTTTAAACACGTTTTGTAAATGCTTCGTATTTTGTTATTGTATTCGTTTTGTTATTGTTCTGAGGTTGTTTCGTTATTATTTCCGCATGTCTGGGGCAAGTTTTTTGTTTAATTAGTGAAAAAAAATTATAATATCACACCAACAGTCAACAACAGAGGGAGAGGGAAGCTTCAGAAGTTTTTGGAGGTTTTTTAGCGTATTTCGCGGTTGCGTCCGCCATTAACGAATCAATTCGTTATTGTTTCGGAAATCGATTCGTTAATGTTTTGTAATTTTTTTCACATTTACGAAATTTTGTAAATATCGAACTTTTTAAAGGGAAAATTTTGTAATTATTTTAAATATCGAAACAAAAAAAACCCCCAAATACAAATCGATTTTAGAAACAAATTTTTCGTTGTTACCCAGGCCTATGACTCTTTAGAAATATGAAGAATGAATTACTTAACCCGGGATACGTCAGATCTGCTGACCAGCATAAGGTCACAGGGGATATTAGAATATGACCTGAACACGCTGACTTTCCAGGTGGTTATCAAGATGATTAAGATGTTTTTCTATGTATTAATAATTGATTAATGTCAACAAGTTATATAAGCAATTGTATATCAATATGTGCTCTGTTTAAATCATGGAGTGTGGAAACCCTTGATTCTGCTGCCGGCTGAGGATTCCCACCCTTTCCCATTGGAACAGTAAAGCTTTGAACCTGGAACTTCTGCTGGAGCCTGGTGTCGTTCTTCCACCCCATTTGCGTCCCAACGGACAGACAGAATTCTGCTCCTGTCTTCTGGAGTTTTGCCTCTCACTCCCGAGGCAGGATCATCTGCAGACTTGATGATCCTGCCTTCTCACCCTTCATCTAAGAAGTCATTGATGAAGATCCTGAGCAGGACCGGGTCAGGCGGGAGCCCTGCTGATGGCACTCTGCTCATTGCGTCTTTCCAGGAAGAGGAGGAGGAAGCCTTGGGGAGAATCACCCTCTGGGTCCGTTCACTTGACCAGTCACAGATCCACCTCACTGGTTTTGGCTTGTCCACACTGGACTAGTTTCTTTGCCAGGAGGTCATGGGGGACCTTGTTGAATGAAGGGAGGAAGGCCTGACTGAAATCCAGGTACGCTCCATCCATGGCATTCCCCGCATCTACCCAGCTTGTAGCCCTATCGATAATTCCATGTTGACTCTTAGCGATGACCACATTCGTTTCTAAGTGTTTGCAGATCACTTCCTTAACGATATTTTCCAGAATCTTGCCTGGCTTCAATGTGAGGCTGACCGGACGGTAGTTGTTTGGGTCGTCCTTTTTTCCCTTCTTGAAGATTGGGACCACATTGGCCCTCCTCCAATCTGCTGGAACTTCTCCCGTTCTCCAAGAACTCTCAAAGATGGTTGCCAATGGTTCCGAAATGACTTCCGCTAGTTCCTTCAATACTCTTCTAGGGTGTAGTTGATCTGGCCCTGAAAGGGGACTTGAACGATTTAGAGCAGCCAGGTATTCCTGGACCACTTGTTTCCCAATTTGGGGTTGGGTGTCCTCTAATCCCTTACCCTCTCCATGTTGCTGGGGTTGAGGATGGCTGTCTTTTTGTGAGAAGATCAAGGCAAAGAAGGCATTATATTGATTAATCCTTTTTAGTGATGAGTGTCATCTTGTTGATTTAATTCATTTCCGTTGTTATTTATTGACCTTGTTTATTGTTTTCACTGTTCGAAGGAAGGAAGATGCATCGTCTAAGTCAGGGATCCTCAAACTTTTTAAACAGAGGGCCAGGTCACAGTCCCTCAAACTCTTGGAGGGCCGGATAATAATTTGAAAAAAACCCACGAATGAATACACTTAAAAACAATACAATAATTATAACGAAGAACAATTTTAGCAAATATAAACTTATTAGTATTTCAGTGGTAAGTGTGTGCCTGCTTTTAGCTGATGAGATAGGATTGTTGTGGTTCTTGTTGTTGTGTGCTTTCAAGTCATTTCAGACTGTGGTTGACCCTGAGCGAGGGCCAGGCAAATGCCCTTGGAGGGCCCGGGGCTTAGTTTGAGGACCCCTGGCTGAAGTAAACCCAGCTGGCCCCTCCCTGCCTGCCTGCCTGCCTCCTCATGGGACCCCACCCCCAGAGATGGAAACACGGCGTGCCCCCATCTCTCAGCCTTCTTTCCCCAAAGGAGAGAGGATCCTCTCCAGCTCCTCCTCGGGCTCTTCTTCAGGGGGATTCCTGGTCTCCATAGCCTTTGACGCTTTGGGTGGCTCTCCTCTGGCCCCTCCCTCCCTCCCTCCATGTGTGGGGGAGGGGGCATAGTGGCCGGGGGGGGGGGATTCCAGGGAAGAGAGACGAAGAGGAGGAGAATTGTATTTATTTGTCGTGTCAGAGCAACCAGTCCATTATATTACATTTCTAACAGAACAAAGTCAACAAACAGACAAGATACAAAAATACAAAAATTGTGAGTTTGGTAGTTGATTAGATGTCCTTTGACCAGTACCTGGCCACTTGGAGTGCTTCTGGTGTTGCTGCAAGAAGGTCCCTGTGCAGAAGTCATTGTTATTATGTTTGTGTTTAACTGTTAGAGTATGTATTTGTGTTTGTAACAGTAGCTAAAACTGGAGTCATCTGGTTTGAATCCACAGTGAGCGTTGCCAAGGAGACGAGGCTGGCTAGCTCACGAGAGGGAGGAGTGGGCGGAGCCAAGCAGGAAAAGTTGGGCGTTTTTAAAAAAAGGCCTGAGAGAGAGACTTGTGGGTGAGCGGCTGGTGTTTGATCAGTCTAGGAGGGCTGAAGAAAGAAACCTGGCCAGATTCTTCAGTCAAAGAGGACTAAAGGCAGCCTAGTTAAGATCCCTAGTTAAGGAAGGACTAGAGATCAGAGATTTGATCGAGGGAAGATCAAACTATTGTCGAAGGCTTTCATGGCCGGAATCACTCAGTTCTTGTGGGTTTTTTCGGGCTATATGGCCATGTTCTAGAGGCATTTCTCCTGACGTTTCGCCTGCATCTATGGCAGGCTTCCTCAGAGGTCTGCTGGAGTTGGGAAAAAAGGGGTTTATATATCTGTGGACTGACTAGGGTGAGACAAAAGGCTTTTGTAAGTTGGGCTAGGTGTGAATCTTTTCAACTGAAGATCAAACTGAAAGGCTATTTATAGTAGTGAAACATTGTTCACTAGAGAGCTTCACCTCAGTGAAAGTTAACCACAAGCTGTGTTATCTGGAAGAGTGGACTGTATTATAAACCACGTGATATTTAAAGTTCCATAAGTTATTTAACAGCCTGCAACCATAAGCTTTGTACACAAATAAACTTGTTATCTTTTTTTGAAAACCGTCTCACCTCAACTAGAGCCAGATCTCATCGGTGGTACCTCAAATACCTCACGTTGGTGGCAGTTACCTTAATTTACTAATAATAATTGGCCTCCTCCATAATATATTCTTCTACACAATTGAGGCCTGAGGTGAATTCCCTCCATAACATCCACATCTGAACAATTGGTGGCAGCGGTGAGATTAAAAAGTGCCTGAGGTAAAATACCTCCATTAGTAGGGCCTGCCGTTGCCAACCTCAGCAACACACAAGCACCTCCTCGCAATTGGTGATAGCGGTGGGGATCTTCAAGGATAAAATCCCTATACCCTGTCCATCGTGGAGGGCACATCTTCCCAGTCCCCCATGGTGCATCATGTGGCAGAAGGGCTCAGGGTGCATTGCAGCAGGTGGTCAGTGGTTGGCTCTTCTCTGCACTCGCATGCCGTGGATTCCACCCTGGAGCCCCATTTCTTAAGATTGGCTCTGCATCTAGTGGTGCCAGAGCGCAGTCTGTTCAGCGCCTTCCAAGTCGCCCAGTCTTCTGTGTGGCCAACAGGCATGTAGCCCGGGGGGGGGGGGGGCTTGAGGGGCTTCAGCCCCCCCCCCCGAAATTCTCATGGTGGTCCGCGAAAAGGCCTTATTGGTGCATTATTTAAACTGTTATGTTTATTCATATCATGATCTGATCACCATGGTCAATATATCCCATATGCATGGGGGTATTATTAGGGTAACGATACAAAAGGTTTGCTAGAGTAGACCCTCTTTCACTCAGACTCAGCCCCCCCCCCATTCGAAATCCTGGCTAGGGGCTGGGGGGGGGAGGTCTCTCATTGGGTCTCAGCCATTGGTTGAGGTGCTGTGTTTGAGCCTGCCACTTTTGGGCTCTCGCTTGCTGAGGTGTTCCATCGAGTGTTTCTGTAGATCTTAGAAAAGAGGAGGAGGAGCCTCAGAGGGAGAGAGCCCAAGGTGCCTCCGGGAGAGAGAGAGAGAGCGAGAAGGCCGCTGCCAGGAGGGGGAGGGGTGTCCGGCCACAGACTTCCCTCCCTCCCTCCCTCCCGCCTTGGTTCGTTCCAGCCTCTCAGGCCAAGCCGGAGAGCGAGCGAGAGCAAGCGAATGAGGGCGGGGCTTCACGGACGCAGCCAATGGGAGGAGGTCGAAGGCCGGCTGCAGGGAGGGGGAGGGGAAGAGTGACGTCACTCCCTCCCCCTCCCTCCTTTTCCTTCCCTCAGAGGCCGGCTTCTTTCTGGCCCCGCCCCCTTCTTGCAATCCGTCGATCAAACCCGGAGAGCCAATGGGAGGCTTCCAGGTGGCGGAGCGTCACGGGCTCAGCCAATGGGAGGGCGGGGGAGGGAGGGGCTTGTTCCGGGCGGGCCTCTTCAATAGAGCCAGGAGGGAGGCAGGCGCCTGAAGCCGAGCGAGAGAGAGAGAGAGAGAGAGAGAGAGAGAGAGCGAGCGAGCGAGCGAGCGAGGTGTGTATATCTCTCCCTGGGGGGGGGGGCGGGGGGGGGGGGGGGAGGGGAGCGGCCTAATCCGGGCCTTGCTTCTGGCACTCTCTCCCAGGCGTGCTCTCGCCGGTCCCTCCCTCCCTCCCTCACCGCCACGGGCTCAGCCAATGGGAGGGCGCAGGCCGGGAAGGGGCGGGGCTTCTGAGCGGGCGGCTCTCCTCACTCAGCAGAGCCCGCTCTTGGCGGGAGAGAGAGGGGGGGGAGGGTGGCTGTCAATCATCCTGGCCTGACTCCTCCCTCCCTCCCTCCCTTCCCCTCAGTCGGGGGCTGACTGACTGACTCTCCTCGGCGGAACTAAGGAACTTCCTCGCCAGCCCGCCCGCCCGGCCTCGGCGCTCTGGCTGGCTTCTCTCTCTCCCTCACGCCCCCCCCGTATTTTGAACTACAGCTCCCAGCATTCCCCGCAGCACCCGCCCCCCCCCCCCGGCTCTGAGGAGAATTGAGGGAAACACCTCGAGGGAGGGAGGGAGGGAGGAAGGGGCGGCAGGCCTGTCCCAAACGGTCTCTCAGCGGCCATGGGAGCGCGCTTGGCGGGGACGCGGGATAGGGCCTTTTCCGTGGTGGCCCCTCCCCCCCCGACTCTGGAACACCCTCCCCAAAGACCTTAGACAGGCCCCCCCTACATTGGCTGCCTTCGGAAAGAACTTGAAGACCTGGCTGTTCCGATGCGCCTTCCCAGATTAGGAAATCTCCACCACCAAGTCCCAGAAGCACTTTACCAGAACCAAGGATTGCTGCACATCGCACATCGCACTTGCCCTGGAAGCCCCATAGACACTTCCTGTCACATCAGCACTTTTAATCTTGTACCCATTGCTCTGGCCCGGCCCAGTTTTATTGTGTTTACTGTATTGTGCCTGTTGTTTATTTTGCTTTATTCTGTTTTTAATTGTTTGATTTGCTTAGACTGTATTATTGTGTTGTGTGTTGAGTCCTCGGCCTTTGTAAGCCGCATCGAATCCTTCGGGAGAGGCTAGCGGGGTATAAATAAAGTTTAATAATAATAATAATGGGACCTGCAGCCCCCCCCCCCCCCCTTGCTGGAGGTCTCTAGAGAGAGGAGCCAACTCCAGAATGAATAGAATATATTGTTGAAGGCTTGGTTTTTTGTAGGTTTTGTCGGGCTATAGGGCCACGTTCTAGAAGCATTCTCTCCTGACGTTTTGCCGGCATCTATGGCAAGCATCCTCAGAGGTAGTGAGGTCTGTTGGAACTAGGAAAAAGGGTTTTTATATCTGTGGAATAATGGCTAGGGTGGGGCAAAGGACTCCTGTCTGCTGGAGCTAGGTAGGAATGTTTCAACTGACCACCTTGATTAGCACATAATGGCCTGACAGTGCCTGGAGCACACTTTTGTTGAGAGGTGATTAGATGTCCTTGTCTGTTTCCTGATCCTGAAGCTGGCCACAGGATTGTATGGCCGAAGGCTTTTGTGGCCAGAATCACTGGGTTATTGTAGGTTTTTTTCAGGCTATATGGCCATGTTCTAGAGGCATTCTCTCCTGACGTTTTGCCTGCATCTATAGCAAGCATCCTCAGAGGGAGTGAGGTCTCTTGGAACTAGGAAAAAGGGTTTATATATCTGTGGAATAATGTCCAGGGTGGGACAAAGGACTCTTGTCTGCTGGAGCCAGGTGGGAATGTTTCAACTGACCACCTTCATTAGCATACAATGGCTTGACAGTGCCTAGAGCACTTCACTTCGGCGATCCCTCATTGGACGAGTAAGATGGCCTTCCATTATTTATTTATTTATTTATTTATTATTTAAGCTTGTATGCGGCCACTCCCTTCCCTGGGGCTCAGAGCAGCTTACAAAAATAGCTAAAATCTAACAAAATTTAAAAACAATTTAAAACAATTTAAAAACAGCAATATCAAACATCAAAAGCCTGTCGAAACAGGTATGTCTTACATGCCCTGCGTTTCCTTGTGGGTTCATAGGTGGCTGTGGAGCCCTCTTCTTGCTCTGCATCTTCTCCCACAGTGAGGGCATCGGTTTCCAGGTGGAAGGCGCTCCCGGTCAGGGTTGGCTTGACACGCCTTCCTCGTGGCACGTTTCTGTCTTTCACCCTCCACTCGTGCCTCCTCGAACTCTGCAGCACTGCTGGTCACAGCTGACCTCCAGCTGGAGCGCTCAAGGGCCAGGGCTTCCCAGTTCTCAGTGTCTATGCCAGAGTTTTGAAGGTTGGCTTTGAGCCCATCTTTCAATCTCTTTTCCTGCCCACCAACGTTCCGTTTTCCGTTCTTGAGTTCAGAGTAGAGAAACTGCTTTGGGAGACGGTGGTCAGGCATCCGGACAACGTGGCCGGCCCAGCAGAGTTGGTGGCGGAGGACCATCGCTTCAATGCTGGTGGTCTTTGCTTCTTCCAGCACGCTGACGTTTCCCCGCTTGTCTTCCCAAGAGATTTGCAGGATTTTCCGAAGGCAGCACCGATGGAATCGTTCCAGGAGTTGCATGTGACGTCTGTAGACAGTAGCCCCTCCCCCTGCTGGAGGTCTATAGACCAGCGGTCATCAAACTTTGTAAACAGAGGGCCAGCTGGTCACAGTCCCTCAAACTTTTGGAGGGCCGGATTATAATTTGAAAAAAAAAAGAATAAATTCCTATTTGTAGTGCAAAAGACATTTAAGAACAATACTAGAGGGGACGTGGTTTTAAGAAGGGGATTTTCAGGGGTGTTCCCCATGCCCATACGTCCTGATTTACTGCCATCTTGGCCTATTTCTGCAGTAGGCCTCGGTTTACAGGAAATGCGGATTGCTTGAGAAATCAGCGCTCCAGAAAAAGAAGTTACAATTTTCATTTTAATTATTGTGTTGTAGGGGCAAAGAAACCAAAATATTTCCCAAAAAAGGCAGAAGCCCCCTTTCCAATGGGAAGGTGGCTTCTGCCTCTTTTGGGAAATATTGTGGTTTCTTTGCCCCTACAACACAATAATTAAAATGAAGTACAATTTAAACAAACATACTCTTATTAGTATTTCAATGGGAAATGTGGGCCTGCTTTTGGCTGATGAGATAAGGTGGTTGTTGTTGTTGTTAATAATAATAATAATAATAATAATAATCCTTTATTTATACCCGACTACCATCTCCCAAAGGACTCGGTGCAGCTTACAAGAGGCCGAGGCCAAGCACATAAGTAAAAACAACAACAATAAACAAATTCATAAACAAAGCAGTAAACATTAACAAAACACCACGAAGCATTCAAACCTATGGCAGGGCCAAATGTAATTATTAAAATTTTAAAAATATGCTGGGCGTGACCAGGTGACATACGATAGGTGTTTGGAGAGGGGTGGGGCGTGCAGACAATCCCGGATCTCTAGTAAAGTGCATTTAGGGACATATTGCTTGGAGTTTCCTTATTCTGGGAAGGCACACTGGAACAACCACGTTTTCAGGCTCCTCCTAAAGACTGCCAGCGTTGGGGCATGCCTGATGTCCTTGGGGAGAGAGTTCAAGAGTCGAGGGGCCACCACCGAGAAGACCCTGTCCCTCGTCCCCACCAATCAAGCTTGCAATGCAGGTGGGATCGTGATCAGGGCTTCTCCAGATGATCGAAGAGATCGTGTGGGTTCGTAAACAGAAATGCGGTTGTGTGCTTCCAACTCATTTCAGACTTAGCCTGACCCTGAGCGAGGGCTGGGAATATGACCTTGGAGGGCCGTATCCGTCCCTCGGGCCTTAGTTTGAGGACCCCTGGTCTATAGAGACGAGGCAACTCCAAACTAAATAGACTTCAGGTTAGAAAACGACACACTCCCGAACCATCACCAAACAACATCAAGGAGGCTTCAGCAGGCGGCTTCCTTCCCGGTCTTTTCCTGTTAAATTAAAGCACTTAATAGCGTCCAAAGATTTATCCATTGAGGGGTGTGTGTGTGTGTCAGTCAATCTGCCAGAAGCCTCGGATCCTCGGGTGCGGAGGGGCCTCTCTCGCTCTTCCTTCCTTTCCTTCTGCCAGGAAGGCGGGCACCATTCAATCCCTCTCCACAGATCGTACAACCCTATTTATTTATTTATCTATTTACGACATTTATATGCCCGCCCTTCTTTCTCACCCCGAAGGAGACTCAGGGCGGCTTACAAGTAAAAAGGAAATACAATATATTATTGTTATCCTAGCACAATAAAAATATTATATATTACATTGTACTATAACATTATACTGTAATACTATTAGGAACATTACAATTAATATAAAATATAGAATCCTAGAATCAAAGAGTTGGAAGAGACCTCCTGGGCCATCATCCAGTCCAACCCCATTCTGCCAAGAAGCAGGAATATTGCATTCAAACCACCCCTGACAGATGGCCATCCAGCCTCTGCTTCAAAGCTTCCAAAGAAGGAGCCTCCACCACACTCCCTCCGGGGCAGAGAGTTCCACTGCTGAACGGCTCTCGCAGTCAGGAAGTTCTTCCTCATGTTCAGATGGAATCTCCTCTCTTGTAGTTTGAAGCCATTGTTCCGCTTCCTAGTCTCCAAGGAAGCAGAAAGGAAGCTTGCTCCCTTCTCCCTGTGGCTTCCTCTCTCATATTTATCCATGGCCCTCATCATATCTCCTCTCAGCCTTCTCTTCTTCAGGCTAAACATGCCCAGCTCCTTAAGCCGCTCCTCATAGGGCTTGCTCTCCAGACCTTTTATAATTTTAGTCACTCTCCTCTGGACACATTCCAGCTTGTCAATATCTCTCTTGAATTGTGGTGCCCAGAATTGGCCACAATATTCCAGGTGTGGTCTAACCGAAGCCGAATAGAGCATGGGGAGCATTACTTCCTTAGATCTAGACACTAGGCTCCTATTGATGCAGGCCAAAATCCCATTGGCTTTTTTTGCCGCCACATCACATTCCTGGCTCATGTTTAACTTGTTGTCCACGAGGACTCCAAGATCTTTTTCACACGTACTGCTCTCGAGCCAGGCATCGTCCCCCATTCTGTATCTTTGCATTTCATTTTTTCTGCCAAAGTGGAGTATCTTGCATTTGTCACTGTTGAACTTCATTTTGTTAGTTTTGGCCCATCTCTCTAATCTGTCAAGATCGTTTTGAATTCTGCTCCTATATTGTCTGATACCCAAACAGAGGATGGGCTAGAGAGGTCTCTGCCTTGATCCTTTCACTATTGCCTGCTACTTCCCAGCGGATGTCAGGTGGTGCAATGTCAGCTAAGCAGTGTAGTTTCTCCAGTGGTGTAGGGCGCAGACACCCTGTGATAATGCGGCATGTCTCATTAAGAGCCACACCCACTGTTTTAGCATGGTGAGATGTATTCTACACTGGGCATGCATACTCATCAGCAGAGTAGCCTAGCACAAGGGCAGATGTCTTCACTGTGTCTGGTTGTGATCCCCAGGTTGTGCCACTCAGCTTTCATATGATATTGTTTCTGTTGTTGTTCATTCGTTCAGTTGTCTCCGACTCTTCGTGACCTCATGGACCAGCCCACGACAAAGTTCCCTGTCGGCCGTCACCACTCCCAGCTCCTTCAAGGTCAATCCAGTCACTTCAGGGATGCCATCCATCCATCTTGCCCTTGGTCAGCCCCTCTTCCCTTTTCCTTCCACTTTCCCCAGCATAATTGTCTTCTCTAAGCTTTGCTGTCTCCTCATGATATGGACAAAGGACTTCTACTTTGTCTCTAATATCCTTCCCTTCAATGAGCAGAAGTATGGACTGGTTGGATCTTCTCGCTGTCCAAGGCACTCTCAGAAATTTCCTCCAACACCAAAATGTGTTTCTAGCACCCACTTTTTGCTTGATATTCAGGCAGTGCTTCTTGTAGTGCTTCATGGTCCAGAGTGACTCCAGGTATTTGGGTGCGCTGCCATGCTCCAGTGGGATTCCTTCCCAGGTAGTCCTCAGAGCTCGGGATGCGTGTCTGTTCTTAAGGTGAAAGGAACATGTCTGCGTTTTAGATGGATTAGGGATCAGCTGGTTTTCCCTGTAATAGGCAGTAAGAGCGCCTAAAGCTTCGGAGAGCTTCTGTGCATCTCAAAGCTCCCTGCTTAAGCAGTGATGGCACGATCATCAGCATAGATGAAACTATCTGTCCCTTCTGGCAGTGGCTGGTCATTTGTGTAGATGTTGAACATGGATGGAGCAAGCACACTTCCGTGAGGCAGGCCGTTCTTCTGTTTCCGCCATCTACTTCTCTGGCCCTGGAACTCAACAAAGAAGCTCCTGTTCTGTAGCAGGTTTCCTATGAAGCGGGTGAGTTGGTCGTCCTTTGTGATATTATACATTTTTCTCAGGAGGAGGCAGTGGTGGTTCACAGTCTCATAGGCTGCTGACAGGTCTATGAAGACAGCTCCTGTGATCTGCTGCTTTTCAAAGCCATCTTCTATGTGCTGAGTCAGGTTCAGCACTTGCGATGTGCAGCTTTTGCCTTTCCTGTAGCCAGCTTGCTGTGGGATCAGACAGGGGTCTATTTTTTCCATAATTCTATGCAGAATAAGTCTCTCCAGAACTTTGTAGAGGTGGCACAACAACAGGGAGATTGGTCTGTAGCTTTTTGGGTCGTTACGGTCTTTGCCTGGCTTCAAGATGGCGATGACTCTGGCTTTCCTCCAGATTTTGGGGATCTGACAGGATGCAGAGCAGTTGTTCATCAGCTCCAGCAGCCAGCGCCTTGCTTTTGGGCCAAAGTTCTTGACTTGTTCCATCCGTAGATCATCCAGGCCATCCCTCCCTCCCTCCTTCCTTCCTTCCTTCCTTCCTTCCTTCCTTTCTTCCTTCCTTCCTTCCTTCCTTCTGTTTGTTGAGTCACCTTTGAACCACAGAAAGTTTTTGTTTCTGTAACGTTCACTCAAAGCATCTGAATTCTTCCTTTGTTTTCATGAATCTGTGACTGCTTTGGCTGGTTTCCGTGTATGTCCTTGAGATACTTTATGCCTCTGTGTCTTGGATAATGTTGGAGGTAAAGGGGGTTTGGGGCTTCGTGTTTAACCTGTTGCTTCTCCTTTCTTGAGCAGGGCCTCATCCAGCCTCTGTTTAAAAGCCTCCAAAGAATCCTCCACTACACTTTGATGCAGAGAGTTCCAGTGCTGAACAACTCTTCTTCCTAATGTTGAGATGGAATCTCCTTTCCTGTAATTTGACCCCATTGCTGCGAGTAATCAGAAAGAGGAAAACAAAGGTGTCAGGTGTCCATATTAGAATTAAATGTGTATGACACTGTCAACATGGAGGAGAAAGCCTATACATGTATTAAATGTGGAAAGAGCTTTGCTCGGAATCAAAATCTACGTTTACATCAAAGGACTCACATTGGGGAGAAACCCTATAACTGCCTGGAGTGTGGAAAGAGCTTCAGTCTGAGTGGACACTTACGTTCACATCAAAGGACTCACACTGGGGAGAAACCCTATAACTGCCTGGAGTGTGGGAAGAGCTTTGCTCGGAGTGGAGCCCTTCGTTCACATCAAAGGATTCACACTGGAGAAAAACCCTTTAAATGCCTGGAGTGTGGACAGAGCTTCACTGAGGGAGGAAATCTACGTAGACATCAAAGAACTCACACTGGGGAGAAACCCTATACATGCCTGGAATGTGGACAGAGCTTTGTTCATAGTGCAAGTCTAATTTTACATGAAAGGATTCACACTGGGGAGAAACCCTACAAATGCTGGGAGTGTGGACAGAGCTTCACTCATAGTACAGACCTAAAAAGACATCAAAGGACGCACACTGGGGAGAAACCCTATAAATGCCTGGAGTGTGGACAAAGCTTCATTCGTAGTTCACGTCTACGATCACATCAAAGGACTCACACTGGGGAGAAACCCTATAAATGCCAGGAGTGTGGACAGAGCTTCGCTGAAAGTGGAAGTCTAGGTGTTCATCAAAGGATTCACACTGGGCAAAAACTCTATAAATGCCTAGAGTGTGGACAGAGCTTCACTTATAGATCACGTCTACATAAACATCAAAGGACTCACACTGCTCCCCAGTGTGGACAGAGCTTCACTTATAGATCACGTCTACAATCACATAAAAGGACACACACTGGAGAGAAGCCCTATAAATGCCTGGAGTGTGGACAGAGCTTCACTCAGAGTGCAAATCTACGTGTCCATCAAAGGACTCACACTGGGGAGAAACCCTATAAATGCCTGGAGTGTGGACAGAGCTTCACTCAGAGTGGAAGTCTACATAAACATCAAAGGACTCACACTGGGGAGAAGCCCTATAAATGCCTAGAGTGTGGACAGAGCTTCACTCGGAAGGGAAATCTACATTCACATCAAAAGATTCACACTGGGGAGAAACCCTATAAATGCCTAGAGTGTGGACAGAGCTTCACTTATAGATCAAGTCTACGATCACATCAAAGGACTCACACTGGGGAGAAGCCCTATAAATGCCTGGAGTGTGGACAGAGCTTCACTCAGAGTGGAAGTCTACATAAACATCAAAGGACTCACACTGGGGAGAAGCCTTATAAATGCCTAGAGTGTGGACAGAGCTTCACTCAGAGTGGAAGTCTACATAAACATCAAAGGACTCACACTGGGGAGTAACCCTACAAGTGCCTGGAGCGGTCGTTCTCAACTTGTGGGTCCCCGGATGTTTTGGCCTTACTCCCAGAAGTCCTTTCAGATGTAGGCCAAAACACCTGGGCACCCACAGGTTGAGAATCACTGGTCCTGAGTGTGGACATAGCTTCTCACAGAGTTCATATCTACATTGACATAGAATTCACACTGGAGGGAGTGGTGATAATTGAGATCAGAAAGTCTTTCTAACAAGTACAAAAGCAACACTTGAGGCTTGTGGAAGTGACTAATTGTTGGGAGGAGAAAGCCGCCTTGAGTCACTTTCATGTTCGAGAAAGGCAAGATAGAAATATCGTAAATAAATACATTTGTTTGTTAGTTAGTTCTCTTTGTGTGTCTATGTCGGTGTCTGTTTCATTGGCTTGTTTGTTTCTAATTTAGTATTGGACTTTATGTATTAGTTCGTTTGCTGTGTAGTTCAAGCATTCTATACAATTTCTGCTTTTTTTGAATTGTTGTTTTTGATGTCATCTGGGATTTATAGTTCACCTACAATTAAAAAGCATTCTGAACTCCACCAACTATGGAATTGAATCAAACTTGGTACACAGAACTCCCATGACCATCTGGGAGTTCTGGAGGGGTTTGGTGGGCATTGACCTTGAGTTTGGGAGTTGTAGTTCACCTACGTCCTGGCTAACGTGGTCCAAGTGTGGACTCTTTCTGTAACCATAAAGCATTGAACCAATAAACTGCAACCGTTCAGCGGATACTGCCTGTTCAGTAAATAAACCTCTTTCCCTGTTTGAATAACAAAACGTTTCCGTGTGCCTCACACACGTTCCGTGCATTACAGGAGAGAGCCTGTTGAAGTCAATTAAGTGGTGGCAGCGCTCGTGTATAAACATTATTAAAGACAAAGGGGCCAGCGCCCTCCCCATTTTGGGACCCCTGTAATGGTGGGATCCCCCAAGCTGCCAGGTCAGTCTTCCCTTGCTCGTCATAGGCTCCCTTTTGTATTTTTAGGATCTCTGTATACATTGGCCGTTTCCTCTGCCCCATTCTCTTCTTTGGGCGGCTTCCAAGGGCGAGACCCATAATGGAGTTTTTTGGTAGAATTTCGATTTGTAGCTTTCCCATATCTTGAGTAGGGACAATCGTAGAAAATGATTCCCAGTTTTTTTCTATTTTCTTTTTGTCGTACCACATGTACGCATGCCTTCCCCTTCTTAGGTCGAATCCCTCAAGTGACAGATTCTTATTATTGCTTTGGTTGGACCAATCTTTTATCCAGATGAGACCGCAAGCTTCATTGTACAACCTTTGTTGGGGAGTCCGCGTCTGGGTGCTCACCTCCATGGCCTCATTGCGCCCTAGTCTCCAGGGCAGCAGAAAGGAAGCTTGCCCCCTCCTCCTCCCTGTGACTTCCCCTCACATATTTATACATGGCCCTCATCCTGTCTCCTCTCAGCCTTCTCTTCTGCAGGCTAAACATGCCCAGCTCTTCAAGCCGCTCCTCATAGGGATTGTTCTCCAGACCCTTGGTCCTTTGAGTCGTCCTCCTCTGGACACATTCCAGCGTAGGGTCAACATCTCTCTTCGTTTGTGGTGCCTAGAATTGGACACAATATTCCAGGTGTGATGAATGTGATGAATGACTTTTCAATGACTTTGAAGCCTAAGTTCTTTTTATTGCAATTTCCAGTGTGGGAGGGTATATCAGATCACAGAAAAACATTTAGACAAAGAATGACATTGGACAGACAGACAGACAGATCCTATGCAACTACATTGGATTTACAATTACATTGGTTAACAAACATACAAAGGGGAACTACATTTTCTCTCACCATTCACACACATGTACACACATGCATGGGGAGCATGACTTCTCTGGATCTAGGCACTAGGCTCAATATTCACACACATGTGCACACATTCATCCACATGCGTCCAAATACTACCATATCCTTTTCTCCCTCCTTGGAGAAGCACCTGTTAGGCCAGACCCTGCTTTCGTGTATCCTGCAAAATGCATAGTTCCAAAACTTCCATAACGCCAAAAATTCAAACCATTTAAGTGCCGAAACCTCTTCCCTAAGAACAGTGCCAAGGACCAGATCTCTGTTTTCCATACAGCAGAATCCGAGTCCCTGCACATAATCCAAGACTCCAAAAGCGCACTTCTTCTTCCTCTTCCCTTGAGAAAGAAGCCCCAAAGGGACCAGACGGCTCCCCGTGAAGATCTGCCACTCTCCGAATACACCACCTCTCTCTCTCTCTCTCCTTCCCGTGGAGCAGAGCATGGCGGGTGAACCAGACTCCTCAGGTCGGTCACACTTTGAGCCCAATTAGACTTTTATAGGAATATTCTGCTGATGCCATCCCAAAGTTGTAAATGAATGATAGATGTCTTCCATCCTGGATCCACCTCAGTTTCCTGGCCAGATGTTGACTTCTTGATTGGTGTTGACAAACACAAGGCTTGTGTTGACTTCCTTCTTAACATAAGGAATGTTGCAAACATTTCCTTTATCACTCTCCCAGTTCGTATCACAGCTTCTCGTGAGCAAATCTAGCACGCAGGGGGACTCCTGTTCAACACCACAGCCTTTGACCTGTGGGGTTCCACAGGGCTCTATATTGTCCCCCATGTTGTTTAATATCTACATGAAGCCGCTGGGGGAGATCATCCGGAGTTTCGGGGTGCGGTGTCACCTGTACGCAGATGACGTCCAACTCTGTCACTCCTTCCCACCTGCTACTAAGGAGGCCGTCGAAGTCCTGAACCGGTGCCTGGCCGCTGTAATGGTCTGGATGAGGGCGAACAAACTGAAACTAAATCCAGACAAGACAGAGGTCCTCCTGGTCAGTCGCAAGGCCGAGCAGGGTATAGGGTTACAGCCTGTGCTGGACGGGGTCGCACTCCCCTTGAAGGCGCAGGTTCGCAGCTTGGGTGTGACCCTGGATTCATCGCTGAGCCTGGACCCCCAGGTTTCAGCGGTGACCAGGGGAGCATTTGCACAGCTTAGGCTCGTGCGCCAGCTGCGCCCGTACCTCGGGAAGTCTGACTTGGCCACGGTGGTACACGCTCTGGTCACATCCCACCTTGACTACTGCAACGCTCTCTACGTGGGGCTGCCCTTGAAGACGGCCCGGAAGCTTCAGCTAGTCCAGCGTGCGGCAGCCATGCTACTAACAGGAGCGGGACGCAGGGAGCATACAACGCCCTTGTTGTTCCAGCTCCACTGGCTGCCGATCTGCTACCGGGCCCAATTTAAGGTGCTGGTGTTATCCTACAAAGCCCTAAACGGTTCCGGCCCAAAATACCTTTCGGACCGCATCTCGGCCTATGAGCTCACGAGGGCCTTGAGATCGTCTGGGGAGGCCCTTCTCTCGATCCCGCCTGCTTCACAGGCACGTCTGGCGGGGACGAGAGAGAGGGCCTTCTCGGTGGTGGCCCCCCGGCTGTGGAACACCCTCCCTGTTGACATCAGACAGGCGCCCTCCCTTATGTCGTTTCGTAAGAGCCTAAAGACATGGCTATTTGAGAAGGCATTTAACTGAGTGTACATCATCTGGTAATGACAACTGGAACGGAATATGGATTACGAGTTTGGTTATGATTCTACGATAAGACGGAGCGGATTATTTTAATGTAATTATATTAGTGTGTATTAGTGATATGTTGATTTTTCGTCGTGCTTTATTGTAAACTGTCTTTTATATGTTGTACACCGCCGTGAGTCGCCCTAGGGCTGAGAACGGCGGTCAACAAATGCAGCAAATAAATAAATAAATAAATAAATAGTCCTTGCCGGCCTTAATATTATACTGGTGTTTCCAACATTATTAACTCCAGCCACACATCCTTCCATTCTTCCATTCATTCCCACACATCATATTAAATTCATATTTGCCAAATCTGCACATTTTCACAATTACAATGATAAATAACCATATCATCATCATTACAATTGAATGAACCATTATCCCCCGCAAACTTTGAAAACACTTCAAAGCGAAGGACTAAGGCTGGAAAAGGGTTTTTTTTTTTGGAAGAGACGGAGCTGGAGAGGGTTTAAGACCAGAACCTTCTGGGGGTGGGCTTTGGCTGTCGGTCAAAATCTGAGGCATTAACACTCCCGAAAAAGCTTAGTCCTGAAGCCAAAAGGAGACTATCTCTGGAGAACAGGTCGGAGAGGGCTTCCCCCCGGTCAAGGGAAGGTAGGAGCCTTGAGACATTTCCCACTAAAGACATGACACATTTTCCTGAGGAGCGTCTAGTGAGACGCCTTGGTGAAGCAACATTTACACCTGCTTCGCGACTGCTTGAAGGCCTTGCGCATGAAGGTCTGGCCTTGAGGTCCTCTAGTTCACCCCCCCCCCCCATCCAAAATACTGGCCAGGTGTTCTGGCCTTTACACCTGCTCCTCACCTCGCTGAGGGCTCCATCTATGACTACTTGTCAATTGGCCATGCCCCATCTTTTTTTCAGATGGCCAATTGAACACAGGGCACCTAATCTGTGCTGCAGAGCCTCTAAGAGAAGTAGGTCTGTGTTTGGGGATTCCTACGATCTCTGGGAGGGGGAGGTACGACGGTAGGCGCAGACCGAATACTAGAGGGAGGCTGAGTTGGCGGGAGACTCGGCCCCCCTCTGACCTGCGGCCAATCCCCAGGCACACCTGTGACAGGTGACCAGTTTCCTCCCCTCCTACTCTGGTGTTGGTGAATGCTAGGTCCATAAGGAACAAAACTGCTACCATCAGGGATTTTCTTAATGATCAGGGAGCTGACCTAGTGTGTATCACAGAAACTTGGATCCAAGAGGGGGATGAGATCCTACTCCAGGAAATAACATGCTTCCCTTCGGGAAGGCAAGATTCCAGCGAGCTTAAAACAAGCTATAATAAAACCGCTGTTGAAGAAACCATCACTGGACCCCACTAAATTCGACAACTATCGGCCAGTTTCCAATCTCCCTTTCTTGATCAAAGTCTTGGAACGTGTGGTGGCCTCACAACTCCAGGTATTCTTGGTAGACACGGATTATCTAGACCCGGCACAGTCTGGCTTTAGGCCGGGGCATGGTACCGAGACAGCCTTGGTCGCCTTAGTGGATGATCTGCGTCGGGAGCTCGACAGGGGGAGTGTGTCCCTGTTGGTGCTGCTGGACCTCTCAGCGGCCTTCGATACCGTCGACCACGGTATCCTTCTGGGACGCCTCGCAGGGATGGGTCTTGGAGGTACTGTTTTGCAGTGGCTCCGGTCATTCCTAGAGGGTCTATCTCAGAAGGTGTTGTTGGGGGACACCTGTTCAACCCCACAACCATTGTCTTGTGGGGTTCCTCAGGGCTCAATATTGTCTCCCATGTTTAACATCTACATGAAGCCGCTGGGGGAGATCATCCGGAGTTTCGGGGTACGGTGTCATCTGTACGCGGATGATGTCCAACTCTGGTACGGTGTCATCTGTACGCAGATGATGTCCAACTCTGTCACTCCTTCCCACCTGCTACTAAGGAGGCTGTCCAGGTCCTGAACCGGTGCTTGGCCGCTGTGACGGTCTGGATGAGGGCAAACAAATTGAAATTGAATCCAAACAAGACAGAGGTACTCCTGGTCAGTCGCAAGACCGAACAGGGCATAGGGTTACAGCCTGTGTTGGATGGGGCCGCACTCCCCCTGAAGACGCAGGTTCACAGCTTGGGTGTGACCCTGGACTCATCACTGAGCCTGGAAACCCAGGTTTCGGTGGTGACCAGGGGAACATTTGCACAGCTAAAGCTTGTGCGCCAGCTGCGCCCGTACCTTGGGAAGTCTGACTTGGCCACGGTAGTCCACGCTCTGGTTACATCCCGTTTAGACTACTGCAACGCTCTCTACGTGGGGTTGCCTTTGAAGACAGCTCGGAAGCTCCAACTAGTCAAACGCTCGGCAGCCATGATTTTAACAGGAGCGGAGCGCAGGGAGCATACAACCCCCCTGTTGCGCCAACTCCACTGGCTACCGATCTGCTACCGGGCTGAATTCAAAGTGCTGGCGTTGGCCTTTAAAGCCCTAAACGGTTCCGGCCCAAGCTACCTATCTGACCGCATCTCTGCCATCTCTGCGGTATGATGGCGGAGAGGTAACAGCTGACTTGCGGAGCGGTCTGGTGAGATTCTTGAATCCAACCTTAATCCCTTCCATCCAGAGCTCCCCCAACTACCAACTATCACCATTGGCAACCGAGGGTTCGAAGGAGCCCTCGGGGGGTCTTTTGGTGGGCTTCTACTTGAAAAAGGGGAGCTAAGAGGGAGAAAGAGAACGAGGAGAGGTAGAACGCTGAGGCCACTTCCATCTTGGCCTGGCAAGAGCGTTCCCCCCTGCCGCCTAACTGCTGACCGCTGACCGCTGACCGTTGATGCCTGACTGGTCTTAAAACCTACCGGTGGGCTGCTTCAGTGGGCTGCTTCGCCTACTCCATTTGCTCCCTTGCTGCTGTTCCGGCCCTGTTTCCAGCTGGCTAGGGCCCGTTGCCTGCTGCCGCGGGCCTCCGCCTCCGTCACCGCGCTGCCGCTGCCGCGCGCGTCGGTCGCTGTGCTGCTGCTGCTGTTGCTCCTGGCTGGGGGCTGCTCTTCTCGCGCCGGTGGACGCTTCGTCGGCGTCCCTTCGCTGGCGCTTGGTCGTCCCTTCGGCCCAGGAGCCGGCGTCCTCCTGGGTCTCCTGGCGGCGGCGCCATTGTTTGGAGGACCGTGGCCGCCATTGCCTGGAGGACTCGGGCGGCCACGGAGTGAGGACTTCCTGCTGAGCGCCGGCTCTCCGGCGCGCTGGCCATCAGGCGCGCCAGCTGTTTTTTCGGCGTTTTTCGGCGTGCCGGCCTCAGCGAAAACCGGTGCGCTGCTGCTCCTTGGCCCCCACGGCCCTGGGTCTTGCTGGGCGGGCCGCTGCGCCTGCTGCGAGCGCCACTTGGCTGGGCCCGGTCGCCCCGGACCGCTGCCATCTGGGCCTTTCATCGGGCGTGCTGTTGCCGAGGCCCATCCCCTCCGAGCTGAGGAACGAGCTGGGGCCTTCTGCTGCGGCTGAGGCCATTGCCGCTAACGCAGTGAGCGCGGCCTACCTATCCCAGCTAGGCCTACCACCTGGGCCCTTCAAGCAGGCCGCTGCGCCGTGAGCGCTGCTCCGGCCGGGCCCACACCATCGGGACCGCCACCACCGGGCCTGTACCAAACGCCTTGGCCGCTGGGCCCAACATCGTCCGTGTTGACCAACTCCGTGGACCATCCGCTGTGCAGATCGACCCTTGTGCCATCCGATTGCGCAACGCAAGCCGTGTGTAGACCTTTCTGTGTTGACCTCCTTTGTGTTGACCGATTCTGTGCTGCTCGATTGTGCAAGCAAGTGGATGTGCGACGCAAGCCGTGTGTAGACCTGTTTGTGTTGACCTCTTCTGTATTGACCGATTTTGTGCTGCCCGACTGTACAAGCAAGTGGATGTGCAGACCAACCTGTGCTGACTAACCGCCGTGTGTACCATCTCTGGAAAGACTGAGAGTTCCATCCGCTATCTTACACCAGTCGTCCATAGATTACATCTTGAATCACAACAATTTTTACTAACTGATACTGTTTGCCAATCTCCCTAACGCTGTGTTTATATATTGCTCTATGTTTACATACTGCTTAATGTACCACGCCTTGGTCACCTCTAGAATGGACTACTGCAATGCGCTCTACGTGGGGCTGCCCCTGAAGACGGCACGGAAACTTCAATTGGTCCAGCGGGCAGCAGCCAGGATGCTAACCGGGGCTCATTATCAAGAGAGGTCTACCCCTCTGTTTAAGGAGCTCCACTGGCTGCCATTTATTTTCCGAGCCCAATTCAAGGTGCAGGTGCTCACCTACAAAGCCCTAAACGGTTTGGGACCACCCTACTTGCGTGACCGCATCTCCATCTACGAACCCACACGCTCGCTCCGGTCATCTGGGGAGGCCCTACTCGTGATCCCGCCCACATCGCAAGCGCGCTTGGTAGGGACACGGGATAGGGCCTTCTCTGTGGTGGCCCCCCGACTTTGGAACACCCTTCCAAAAGATCTCTGACAGGCCCCTTCTCTAGCTGTTTTCAGAAGGAATTTAAAAACTTGGCTGTTCTGTTGTGCCTTCTCAGACTAGGAATCCCCACCCCAAGGCCTAATAGCACCTTAGCATAACTAATCGTCGCTGTACACCGCACTTTTAATCCTACGTGCCTCCTGCCATTTCAGCACTTTTAACCCTGTACCCCATTGCGCCGGCCGAACCAGTTTTTAATAATGTCTTGATGTACTGCCATTGTTGTTACTCTGCTTATTGTTTTGATTTGCTTTGCTATTGTTGTGTTATGTTTTTCTATTGTATTGTGTTTTGAGGCTTCGGCCTGTGTAAGCCGCATCGAGTCCTTCGGGAGATGCTAGCGGGGGACAAATAAAGTTAATAATAATAATAATAATAATAATAATAATGTAGCACTTTACTGTTCCTGGTCTAATTTGCTGCTAATTAGTACTAAGAACTCAGTTTAGCACTTTAAGGCGCCTGCCTCTTCTGCTGCTTAGTTGAGCTGGCATTTGTCTCCCTCTCCCTATCCCTCCATGCCGCACATAGATAGCACTTAGAGCTAGACTCAGGTACCTTGTTGCACTTTAGATCTTGCACTTTAGGAATCACCCAGTAGTACGCAGCTGGGACGCTATTGTACTTGCACCTTAAGACTCTTGCACTTTACGAACTACCAACTGCCGCAGCTGTGACACTGACTGCACTGTGCTACTATCAGTCTCACTGAAGTGTACTACCACTACCACCCATGTGGTTCCCTATTCCCCTATTTGTTTTGTCCTTGATATTAGTGACTTGCGGAAAGGGCAAGGGACGAAGCGAGCTGGAGGCCGGGGGTAACAATGAGGTGGGGAGGAGGGAGAAGGGGAATGTAGGAAGTTGGCAAGAAAAAACTCCAACAATCCAGACAACCATAAATGGAACAGATATTAAGACCTTGGATTCAGACTGCGGCATGGAGGAGGGGAAGTGTTCCACTAGCCGAGGGGTCCCCATAGAGGTTGTGGTGGGGAGGAGGAGATGCGGGAAAAGGAGACCACAAATTCGGCTTAATTCGGACCGCTTATCTACATTAATAACCCCAAACCGGTCTCCTAAGGTAAATTGGTGTAACCAGGTGAGCGGGCCTTCTGGATTGAAGGTGGTGCTGTTGAACGCCAGATCTGTCAACGGAAAAACGACCTTTATCCAGGATCTATCCTGGATGAGCGGGCAGATCTGGCGTGCATCACGGAGACCTGGCTGGATGAAGCTGGAGGTGTAAATCTTACCCAGCTTTGTCCTCCAGGCTTCTCCGTACAGCACCAACCGAGATCCGGAGGACGGGGAGGCGGGGTCGCAGTGGTCTATAAAGATTCCATCCATCTGACCAGGAGCCCCATCCCGCAGACCACAAATTTTGAATGTGTCCACCTGAGGGTGGGTGACCGGGACAGAATAGGGATTCTGCTAGTGTACCGTCCACCTCGCTGCACTATAGTCTCCCTACCTGAGCTAGCGGGGGTGGTCTCGAGCCTGGCGTTGGAGTCTCAATGGCTTCTTGTGCTGGGAGACTTCAATATCCATGCCGAGGCGACCCTCACAGGTGCGGCTCAGGACTTCATGTCTGCCATGGCAACCATGGGGCTGTCCCAACAAATATCTGGCCCCACCCACTGTGCTGGACATACATTGGACTTGGTCTTTTGCCAGGGATGGGAGCAGGGTGGCGGTGTGGAGGAGTTGTCCATCTCTCCGTTGCCATGGACTGACCACTTCCTGATCAGATTTAGGCTCACTGCGCCCCCTAACCTCTGCAAAGGTGGAGGACCCATTAAGATGGTCCGCCCCAAGAGACTTATGGATCCGAATGGATTCCTGACGGCTCTTGGGGATTTTCCCGCCACCTCGGCAGGTGACCATGTCGAGGCCTTGGTCACTCTCTGGAATGGGGAGATGGCTAGGGCAATTGACATGATCGCTCCGGAACGTCCCCTCTCAAGTAGCCGAGCTAAACCAGCTCCTTGGTTCACTGAGGAGCTGGCAGTGATGAAGCGAAGGAAGAGGGAACTAGAGAGCGTGTGGCGTTCGGATCCGAGCAAGTCAAATCGAGCACGGTTTGTGTCCTTTCTAAGGGCATATGCCGCGGCAATAAAAGCCGCAAAGAAAACTTTCTTTGCGGCTACTATTGCGTCTGCAAGGAACCGTCCAGCGGAGTTGTTTCGGATTGTCAGAGGTCTTTTAACTCCCGCCACCTCAGGTGGGAGCCCTGACAATTCGATCACGCGCTGTGAAGCATTTGCTCGGTTCTTTGCAGACAAAGTCGCCTTGATCCGTTCTGGGCTGGACACCATGTTAAATGCAGTCTCTGAGGATGTGACACGAGCACCTGCTTGTCCCATTTTGATGGATTCTTTTTAGTTTGTGAAGCCCAAGGATGTGGACAAGATACTTGGAGGAATGAGGCCCACCACGTCCATCCTAGACCCCTGCCCATCCTGGCTTCTGAAGGAGGCCAGAGGGGGATTGGCTGAGTGGGTAACGGTGGTGGTTAATGCCTCCCTTCGGGAAGGCAAGATTCCAGCGAGCTTAAAACAAGCTATTATAAAACCGCTGTTGAAGAAACCATCATTGGACCCCACTAAATTTGACAACTTTCGGCCTGTTTCCAATCTCCCCTTTTTGGGCAAAGTCATGGAAAGCGTGGTGGCCTCACAACTCCAGGTATTCTTGAGAGACACGGATTATCTGGATTCGGCACAGTCTGGTTTCAGACCGGGACATGGAACCGAGACGGTCTTGGTCGCCTTAGTGGATGATCTGCGCCGGGAGCTAGACAGGGGGAGTGTGTCCCTGTTGGTGCTCCTGGACCTCTCAGCGGCCTTCAATACCGTCGACCACGGTATCCTTCTGGGGCGCCTTGCGGAAATGGGCCTTGGAGGCACTGCTCTGCAGTGGCTCCAGTCATTTCTGGAGGGTCGCACCCAGAAGGTGTTATTGGGGGACTCCTGTTCAACACCACAGCCTTTGACCTGTGGGGTTCCACAGGGCTCTATACTGTCCCCCATGCTGTTTAATATCTACATGAAGCCGCTGGGTGAGATCATCCGGAGTTTCGGGGTGCGGTGTCATCTGTACGCAGATGATGTCCAACTCTGTCACTCCTTCCCACCTGCTACTAAGGAGGCCGTCGAAGTCCTGAACCGGTGCCTGGCCGCTGTAATGGTCTGGATGAGGGCGAACAAACTGAAATTAAATCCAGACAAGACAGAGGTCCTCCTGGTCAGTCGCAAGGCCGAACAGGGTATAGGGTTACAGCCTGTGCTGGACGGGGTCGCACTCCCCTTGAAGGCGCAGGTTCGCAGCTTGGGTGTGACCCTGGACTCATCGTTGAGCCTGGATCCCCAGGTTTCAGCGGTGACCAGGGGAGCATTTGCACAGCTTAGGCTCGTGCGCCAGCTGCGCCCGTACCTTGGGAAGTCTGACTTGGCCACGGTGGTACACGCTCTGGTCACATCCCGCCTCGACTACTGCAACGCTCTCTACGTGGGGCTGCCCTTGAAGACGGCCCGGAAGCTTCAGCTAGTCCAGCGCGCGGCAGCCATGTTACTAACAGGAGCGGGACGCAGGGAGCACACAACGCCCTTGTTGTTCCAGCTCCACTGGCTGCCGATCTGCTACCGGGCCCAATTTAAGGTGCTGGTGTTGGCCTACAAAGCCCTAAACGGTTCCGCCCCAAAATACCTTTCTGACCGCATCTTGGCCTATGAGCCCACGAGGGCCTTGAGATCGTCTGGGGAGGCCCTTCTCTCGATCCCGCCCGCCTCACAGGCACGCCTGGCGGGGACGAGAGAGAGGGCCTTCTCGGTGGTGGCCCCCCGGCTGTGGAACTCCCTCCCTGCTGACATCAGACAGGCGCCCTCCCTCATGGCCTTTCGTAAGGGCCTGAAGACATGGCTATTTGAGAAGGCATTCAACTGAGTGCTATGTTACTGGAAATGACAACCGGAATGAATTACGACTACGAGATTGATTATGATTCCACGATATGACGGAGCGGATTATTTTAGTGTAATTTAGATGTTGTGTATTAGTGATGTTAGTTTGCTGTCCTGATTTCTCTGTAAAGTGTCTTTTATGTACTGTACACCGCCACGAGTCGCCCTAGGGCTGAGAGCGGCGGTTAATAAATGCAAGAAATAAATAATAATAATAAATAAGATCGTGAGCAGGACCGGGCCCAGGAGGGAGCCCTGCTGATGGCACTCTGCTCATCGTGTCTTTCCAGGAAGAGGAGGAGGAAGCCTTGGGGAGAATCACCCTCTGGGTTCGTTCGCTTGACCAATCACAGATCCACCTCACTGTAGTTTTGGCTTGTCCACATTGGACTAGTTTCTTTGCCAGGAGGTTATTGGGGACCTTGTTGAAGGGAGGAAGGCCTGACTGAAATCCAGGTACGCTCCATCCACGGCATTCCCCGCATCTACCCAGCTTGTAGCTCTATCGATAAATCCGTGTTGAATATTAGCGATGACCACATTTGTTTCTAAGTGTTTGCAGACCACTTCCTTGACCATCTTTTCCAGAATCTTGCCTGGTATTGACGTGAGGCTGACCGGACATTGGTCATTGTTTGGGTCATCCTTTTTCCCCTTCTTGAAGATTGGGACCACATTGGCCCTCCTCCAATCTGCTGGAACTTCTCCCGTTCTCCAAGAACTCTCAAAGATGATTGCCAATGGTTCCGAAATGACTTCCGCTAGTTCCTTCAGTACTCTTGGGTGTAGTTGATCCGGCCCTGAAAGGGGACTTGGACTCGTTTAGAGCGGCCAGGTATTCCTGGATGACTTGTTTCCCAATTTGGGGTTGGATGTCCTCTAATCCCTTACCCTCTCCATGTTGCTGAAGTTGAGGATGGCTTTCTTTTTGTGAGAAGACCGAGGCAAAGAAGGCATTATATTGATTAATCCTTTTTAGTGATGAGTGTCATCTTGTTGATTTAATTCATTTCTGTTGTTATTTATTGACCTTGTTTATTGTTTTCACTGTTGGAAGGAAGGAAGATGCATCGTCTAAGTCAGGGATCCTCAAACTTTTTAAACAGAGGGCCAGGTCACAGTCCCTCAAACTCTTGGAGGGCCGGATTATAATTTGAAAAAAAACCCACGAATGAATACACT
This sequence comes from Anolis sagrei, assembly GCF_037176765.1. Taxonomy (NCBI): domain Eukaryota; kingdom Metazoa; phylum Chordata; class Lepidosauria; order Squamata; family Anolidae; genus Anolis; species Anolis sagrei. The sequence goes on from NC_090026.1 coordinate 134,341,623, forward strand.
TAAAAACAACACAATAATTATAATGCAGAACAATTTTAGCAAATATGAACTTATTAGTATTTCAATGGTAAGCGTGTGCCTGCTTTTAGCTGATGAGATAGGATTGTTGTTGTATTGTCGAAGGTTTTTGTGGCCGGAATCACTGGGTGGTTGTAGGTTTTTCTGGGTTATATGGCCATCTTCTAGAGCAGTGGTTCTCACCCTGGGGTCCCCAGATGATTTTGGCCTTCAACTCCCAGCAGGCATGTAGCCGGGGGGGGGGGGACTTGGGGGGCTTCAGCCCCCCCCCCCCGAAATTTTCATGGTGGTTCGCGAAAAGGCCTTACTGGTGCATTATTTAAACTGTTATGTTTATTCATATCATGATCTGATCACCATACTCAATATATCCCATATGCATGATGGGGGTATTATTGGGATAATGATACAAAAGGTTTGCTAGGCTAGACCCTCTTTCACTCAGACTCAGCCCCCCCCCCCGAAACTCAGCCACCCCCGAAACCCCCCCTGAAAAAAAATCAGCCCCCCCCCTCCCCAAAACGAAATCCTGGCTATGGGCCTGACTCCCAGAAACCTGACAGCTGGTAAACTGGCTGGGATTTCTGGGAGTTGTAGGCCAAAAACATCTGGGGACCCCAACTTGAGAACCACTGTTCTAGAGGCATTTTCTCCTGATGTTTCGCCTACATCTATGGCAGTCTTGCATCTTGCCATAAATGCAGGCGAAGCGTCGGGAGGAAATGCCTCTAGAACATGGCCAGATAACCCTGAAAAGGCTACAACAACCCAGGATTGTTGTTGCTGTTGTGTGCTTTGAAGTCATTTCAGACTGAGGTTGACCCTGAGTGAGAGCCGGGTAAATGACCTTGGAGGGCCGCATCCTGTCCCCAGGGCATAGTTTGAGGACCCCTGGTCTAAGTAGACTGAAGACCGACAGGTTATAGGTTCGAATCTGGGGAGAGGCAGATGAGCTCCCTCTATCAGCTCCAGCTCCTCATGTGAAGGGGGCATGAGAGAAGCCTCCCTCCCATAAGGATGGTGGGGACGCGGGACAGGGCCTTTTCGGTGGTGGCCCCCCAACTCTGGAACACCCTCCCCAAAGACCTTAGACAGGCCCCCTCATTGGCTGCCTTCAGAAAGAACTTGAAGACCTGGCTTTTCCGATGCGCCTTCCCAGATTAGGAAACCTCCACCACCAAGTCCCAGAAGCACTTTACCAGAACCAAGGATTGTTGCGCTCTGCACATCGCACTTGCCCTGGAAGCCCCATAGACACTTCCTGTCACATCAGCACTTTTAATCTCTGCACCCGTTCTTTGGCTCGGCCCAGTTTTATTGTGTTTACTGTATTGTGCCTGTTGTTTATTTTGCTTTATTCTGTTTTTAATTGTCTGATTTGCTTAGATTGTATTGCTGTGTTGTGTGTTGAGGCCTCGGCCTGTGTAAGCCGCATCGAATCCTTCGGGAGAGGCTAGCGGGGGACAAATAAAGTTTAATAATAATAATGATGGTGATGATAAAAATATCGAAATCATCCGGGCCATGTCCCCTGGGCAATGCCCTTGCAGACGGCCAATTTTCTCACAACAGGAGCGACTTGCAGTTTAGGTTCTTGTGGGTTTTTCCGGGCTATAGAGCCATGTTCTAGAGGCATTCTCTCCTGACGTTTCGCCTGCATCTATGGCAACCAGACCTCACAACCTCTGAGGATGCTTGCCATAGATGCAGGCGAAACGTCAGGAGAAATGCCTCTAGCACATGGCTCTATAGCCCGAAAAAACCCACAAGAACTGAGTGATTCCAGCCATGAAAGCCTTCGACAAGACATTGACATGCAGTTTCTCAGGCCGAGCTGGAGAGCGGGGGGCGGGGCTTCACGGACGCAGCCAATGGGAGGAGGTCGAAGGCCGGCTGGAGGGAGGGAGGGAGGGGGGGAGGAGGGTGCTCCTTCGCGGGCGGGGCGCGCGGTGACGTCACTCCCTCCCCTCCTTCCTTCCCTCAGAGGCCGCCTTCTTTCTGGCCCCGCCCCCTCCTTGCAACCCGTGGATCAAAGCCGGAGAGCGGCAGCCAGCCGGCCAATGGGGGGCCTCCATTGGGCGGTGGAGCGTCACGGGCTCGGCCAATGGGAGGCGGGGGCGGGAGGGAGGGAGGGGCTTCTTCCGGGCGGGCCTTAGCAGAGCCGGGAGGGAGGGGGTCGCCTGATGCCGAGAGAGAGAGAGAGAGCGAGGTGTGTATAATATCTCTCTCTCTTCACAATCCGGGCCTTGCTTCCGGCACTCTCCCTCCCCCCCTCCCTTCCTCAGCGCCACGGGCTCAGCCAATGGGAGGGCGCAGGCCGGGAAGGGGCGGGGCTTCTGAGCGGGCGGCTCTCCTCACTCAGCAGAGCCCGCTCTTGGCGGGAAGGCGAGAGAGAGAGAGAGGCTGTCAATCACCCTGGCCTGACTCCTCCCTCCCTCCCTCCCTCCCTTCCCCTCAGTCGGGGGCTGACTGACTGACTCTCCTCGGCGGCGGAACTGAGGAACTTCCTTGCCCGCCTGCCCGGCCTCGGCGCTCTGGCTGGCTTCTCTCTCTCCCTCACGCCCCCCCCCCCCCCGTATTTTGAACTACAGCTCCCAGCATTCCCCGCAGCACCCGCCCCCCCCCCGGCTCTGAGGAGAATTGAGGGAGCTCAAGTCCGAAAGACCTCCTCAGGGAGGGAGAGAGGGGGGGCCCACGCCTGTCCCAAAGAGTCCTGAAATGAGTTGGCCTGTCCCCCCCCCGTCCCCCCCCCCCCCCCCGCTGGAAGTCTCTAGAGAGAGGAGCCAACTCCAGAATGAATAGAATGTATTGTTGAAGGCTTGGGTTGCTGTAGGTTTTGTCGGGCTATAAGGCCATGTTCTTAGAGGCATTCTCTCCTGACGTTTCGCCTGCATCTATGGCAAGCATCCTCAGAGGGAGTGAGGTCTGTTGGAACTAGGAAAATGGGTTTATCTATCTGTGGAATAATGTCTAAGGTGGGACAAAGGACTCTTGTCTGCTGGAGCTAGGTGTGAATGTTTCAACTCACCACCTTAATTAGTGGGTTGTTGTAGGTTTTTTCGGGCTGTATGGCCATGTTCTAGAGGCATTCTCTCCTGACGTTTCGCCTGCATCTATGGCAAGCATCCTCAGAGGTGGTGAGGTCTCTTGGAACTAGGAAAAAGGGTTTATATGTCTGTGGAATGACTTGGTGGGGCAAAGGACTCCTGTCTGCTGGAGCTAGGTGGGAATGTTTCAACTGACCACCTTGATTAGCACATAATGGCCTGACAGTGCCTGGAGCACACTTTTGTTGAGAGGCGATGAGATGTCCTTGTCTGCTTCCTGATCCTGAAGATGGCCACAGGATTGTATGGCCAAAGGCTTTCGTGGCTGGAATCACTGGGTTGTTGCAGGTTTTGTCGGGCTATAAGGCCATGTTCTAGAGGCATTCTCTCCTGACGTTTCGCCTGCATCTATGGCAAGCATCCTCAGAGGGAGTGAGGTCTGTTGGAACTAGGAAAAATGGGTTTATATATCTGTGGAATAATGACCAGGGTGGGGCAAAGGACTCCTGTCTGCTGGAGCTAGGTATGAATGTTTCAACTCACCACCTGCATTAGCATTGAAAGGCCTGGCTGAGCCTGGGGGAATCTTTTGTTGAGAGGTGTTAATCTGTGCCTGGTTGTTTCCTCTCTGCTGTTTTGCTGTTGTAATTTTAGAGTTTTTTAATACTGGGAGCCAGATTTTGTTCATTTTCATGGTCTCCTCCTTTCTGTTGAAATTGTCCGCATGCTTTTTGTGTATTTCAATGGCTCTCTCCTGACGTTTCGCCTGCATCTATGGGAAGCATCCTCAGAGGGAGTGAGGTCTCTTGGAACTAGGAAAAAGGGTTTATATATCTGTGGAATGATGTCCAGGGTGAGGGAAAGAACTCTTGTCTGCTGGAGCCAGGTGGGAATGTTTCAACTGATCACCTTCATTAGCATACAATGGCTTGACAGTGCCTGGAGCACTTCACTTCACTTCGGTGATCCCTCATTGGACGAGTAAGATGGTCTTCCATTATTTATTTGTTTGTTTGTTATCTAGACTTGTATGCGGCCCCTCCCTTCCCTGGGGCTCAGAGCAGCTTACAACAATAGCTAAAATCTAACAAAATTTAAAAACAATTTAAAACAATTTAAAAACAGCAATATCAAACATCAAAAGCCTGTCGAAACAGGTCTGTCTTCCATGCCCTGCGTTTCCTTGTGGGTTCGTAGGTGGCTGTGGGGCCCTATTCTTGACCCGCATCTTCTCCCACAGTGAGGAGGGCATCGGTTTCCAGGTGGAAGGTGATCTCGGTCAGGGTTGGCTTGACGCACCTTCCTCCTGGCACGTTTCTCTCTTTCACCCTCCACTCGTGCCTCCTCGATTCTGCAGCACTGCTGGTCACAGCTGACCTCCAGCTGGAGCGCTCAAGGGCCAGGGCTTCCCAGTTCTCAGTGTCTATGCCAGAGATTTTAAGGTTGGCTTTGAGCCCATCTTTAAATCTCTTTTCCTGCCCACCAACGTTCCGTTTTCCGTTCTTAAGTTCGGAGTAGAGCAACTGCTTTGGGAGACGGTGGTCAGGCATCCGGACAACGTGGCCGGCCCAGCGGAGTTGATGGCGGAGGACCATCGCTTCAATGCTGGTGGTCTTTGCTTCTTCCAGCACGCTGACGTTTCCCTGCTTGTCTTCCCAGGAGATTTGCAGGATTTTCCGGAGGCAGCGCTGATGGAATCGTTCCAGGAGTTGCATGTGACGTCTGTAGACAGTAGCCCCTCCCCCTGCTGGAGGTCTATAGACCAGCGGTCATCAAACTTTGTAAACAGAGGGCCAGCTGGTCACAGTCCCTCAAACTTTTGGAGGGCCGGATTATAATTTGAAAAAAAAAAGAATAAATTCCTATTTGTAGTGCAAAAGACATTTAAGAACAATACTAGAGGGGACGTGGTTTTAAGAAGGGGATTTTCAGGGGTGTTCCCCATGCCCATACGTCCTGATTTACTGCCATCTTGGCCTATTTCTGCAGTAGGCCTCGGTTTACAGGAAATGCGGATTGCTTGAGAAATCAGCGCTCCAGAAAAAGAAGTTACTATTTTCATTTTAATTATTGTGTTGTAGGGGCAAAGAAACCAAAATATTTCCCAAAAAAGGCAGAAGCCCCCTTTCCAATGGGAAGGTGGCTTCTGCCTCTTTTGGGAAATATTGTGGTTTCTTTGCCCCTACAACACAATAATTAAAATGAAGTACAATTTAAACAAACATACTCTTATTAGTATTTCAATGGGAAATGTGGGCCTGCTTTTGGCTGATGAGATAAGGTGGTTGTTGTTAATAATAATAATAATAATAATAATAATAATCCTTTATTTATACCCGACTACCATCTCCCAAAGGACTCGGTGCAGCTTACAAGAGGCCGAGCGCAAGCACATAAGTAAAAACAACAACAATAAATAAATTCATAAACAAAGCAGTAAACATTAACAAAACACCACGAAGCATTCAAACCTATGGCAGGGCCAAATGTAATTATTAAAATTTTAAAAATATGCTGGGCGTGACCAGGTGACATACGATAGGTGTTTGGAGAGGGGTGGGGCGTGCAGACAATCCCGGATCTCTAGTAAAGTGCATTTAGGGACATATTGCTTGGAGTTTCCTTATTCTGGGAAGGCACACTGGAACAACCACGTTTTCAGGCTCCTCCTAAAGACTGCCAGCGTTGGGGCATGCCTGATGTCCTTGGGGAGAGAGTTCAAGAGTCGAGGGGCCACCACCGAGAAGACCCTGTCTCTCGTCCCCACCAATCAAGCTTGCAATGCAGGTGGGATCGTGATCAGGGCTTCTCCAGATGATCGAAGAGATCGTGTGGGTTCGTAAACAGAAATGCGGTTGTGTGCTTCCAACTCATTTCAGACTTAGCCTGACCCTGAGCGAGGGCTGGGAATATGACCTTGGAGGGCCGTATCCGTCCCTCGGGCCTTAGTTTGAGGACCCCTGGTCTATAGAGACGAGGCAACTCCAAACTAAATAGACTTCAGGTTAGAAAACGACACACTCCCGAACCATCACCAAACAACATCAAGGAGGCTTCAGAAAGCGGCTTCCTTCCCGGTCTTTTCCTGTTAAATTAAAGCACTTAATAGCGTCCAAAGATTTATCCATTGAGGGGTGTGTGTGTGTGTGTGTGTGTGTGTGTGTGTCAGTCAATCTGTCAGAAGCCTCGGATCCTCGGGTGCGGAGGGGCCTCTTTCGCTCTTCCTTCCTTTCCTTCTGCCAGGAAGGCGGGCACCATTCAATCCCTCTCCACAGATCGTACAACCCTATTTATTTATTTATCTATTTACGACATTTATATGCCCGCCCTTCTCTCTCACCCCGAAGGAGACTCAGGGCGGCTTACAAGTAAAAAGGAAATTCAATATATTATTATTATCATAGCACAATAAAAATATTATATATTACATTGTACTATAACATTATACTGTAATACTATTAGGAACATTACAATTAATATAAAATATATTGGCTGATACCCAATCAGAGGATGGGCTGGAGAGGTCTCTGCCTTGGTCCTTTCACTATTGGCTGCCACTTCCCGGCGGATGTCAGGTGGTGCAGTGTAATTTCCCCCGTTGTGTAGGGCGCAGACACCCCATGATAATGCGGCATGTCTCATTAAGAGCCACACCCACTGTTTTAGCGTGGTGAGATGTGTTCCATATTGGGCATGCATACTCAGCAGCAGAGTAACATAGCACTAGGGGAGATGTCTTCACTGTGTCTGGTTGTGATCCCCAGGTTGTGCCACTCAGCTTTCGTATGATATTGTTTCTGTTGTTGTTCATTCGTTCAGTTGTCTCCGACTCTTCGTGACCTCATGGACCAGCCCACGCCAGAGCTCCCTGTCGGCCATCACCACCCCCAGCTCCTTCAAGGTCAGTCCAGTCACTTCAAGGATGCCATCCATCCATCTTGCCCTTGGTCGGCCCCTCTTCCTTTTTCCTTCCACTTTCCCCAGCAAAATTGTCTTCTCTAAGCTTTGCTGTCTCCTCATGATATGGACAAAGGACTTCTACTTTGTCTCTAATATCCTTCCCTCCAATGAGCAGAAGTATGGACTGGTTGGATCTTCTCGCTGTCCAAGGCACTCTCAGAAATTTCCTCCAACACCAAAATGTGTTTCTAGCACCCACTTTTTGCTTGATGTTCAGGCAGTGCTTCTTGTAGTGCTTCATGGTCCAGAGTGACTCCAGGTATTTGGGTGCGCTGCCATGCTCCAGTGGGATTCCTTCCTTCCCAGGTAATAATCCTCAGAGCTCGGGATGCTTGTCTGTTCTTAAGGTGAAAGGAACATGTCTGTGTTTTAGATGGATTAGGGATCAGCTGGTTTTCCCTGTAATAGGCAGTAAGAGCACCTAGAGCTTTGGAGAGCTTCTTTTCAACCATCTCAAAGCTCCCTGCTTGAGCGGTGATGGCACGATCTTCAGCATAGATGAAACTCTCTGTCCCTTCTGGCAGTGGCTGGTCATTTGTGTCGATGTTGAACATGGATGGAGCAAGCACACTTCCCTGAGGCAGGCCGTTCTTCTGTTTCCGCCCTCTGCTTCTCTGGCCCTGGAACTCAACAAAAAGCTCCTGTTCTCTAGCAGGTTTCCTATGAGGCGGGTGAGGTGGTCGTCCTTTGTGATATTGTACATTTTTCTCAGGAGGAGGCAGCGGTGGTTCACAGTCTCATAGGCTGCTGACAGGTCTATGAAGACATCTCCTGTGATCTGCTGCCTTTCAAAGCCATCTTCTATGTGCTGAGTCAGGTTCAGCACTTGCGATGTGCAGCTTTTGCCTTTCCTGTAGCCAGCTTGCTGTGGGATCAGACAGGGGTCTATTTTTTCCATAATTCTATGCAGAATAAGTCTCTCCAGAACTTTGTAGAGGTGGCACAACAGGGAGATTGGTCTGTAGCTTTTTGGGTCGTTACGGTCTTTGCCTGGCTTCAAGATGGCGATGACTCTGGCTTTCCTCCAGATTTTGGGGATCTGACAGGATGCAGAGCAGTTGTTCATCAGCTCCAGCAGCCAGCGCCTTGCTTTTGGGCCAAAGTTCTTGACTTGTTCCATCCGTAGATCATCCAGGCCATCCCTCCCTCCCTCCTTCCTTCCTTCCTTCCTTCCTTCCTTCCTTCCTTCCTTCCTTCCTTCCTTCCTTCTGTTTGTTGAGTCACCTTTGAACCACAGAAAGTTTTTGTTTCTGTAACGTTCACTCAAAGCATCTGAATTCTTCCTTTGTTTTCATGAATCTGTGACTGCTTTGGCTGGTTTCCGTGTATGTCCTTGAGATACTTTATGCCTCTGTGTCTTGGATAATGTTGGAGGTAAAGGGGGTTTGGGGCTTCGTGTTTAACCTGTTGCTTCTCCTTTCTTGAGCAGGGCCTCATCCAGCCTCTGTTTAAAAGCCTCCAAAGAATCCTCCACTACACTTTGATGCAGAGAGTTCCAGTGCTGAACAACTCTTCTTCCTAATGTTGAGATGGAATCTCCTTTCCTGTAATTTGAACCCATTGCTGCGAGTAATCAGAAAGAGGAAAACAAGTGTCAGGTGTCCATATTAGAATTAAATGTGTATGACACTGTCAACATGGAGGAGAAAGCATATAAATGTATGAAATGTGGAAAGAGCTTTGCTCGGAATGAAAATCTACGTCTACATCAAAGGACTCACACTGGGGAGAAACCCTATAAATGTCTAGAGTGTGGAAAGAGCTTCACTCGTAGTTCAGGTCTACTATTGCATCAAAGGACTCACACTGGGGAGAAACCCTATAACTGCCTGGAGTGTGGGAAGAGCTTTGCTCACAGTGGAGCCCTTCGTTCACATCAAAGGATTCACACTGGAGAAAAACCCTTTAAATGCCTGGAGTGTGGACAGAGCTTCACTGAGGGAGGAAATCTACGTAGACATCAAAGAACTCACACTGGGGAGAAACCCTATACATGCCTGGAATGTGGACAGAGCTTTGTTCATAGTGCAAGTCTAATTTTACATGAAAGGATTCACACTGGGGAGAAACCCTATAAATGCTGGGAGTGTGGACAGAGCTTCACTCATAGTACAGACCTAAAAAGACATCAAAGGACGCACACTGGGGAGAAACCCTATAAATGCCTGGAGTGTGGGCAAAGCTTCATTCGTAGTTCACGTCTACGACAACATCAAAGGGCTCATACTGGGGAGAAACCCTATAACTGCCTGGAGTGTGGGAAGAGCTTTGCTGAAAGTGGAGAGCTACGTGTCCATCAAAGGACTCACACTGGGGAGAAACCCTATAAATGCCTAGAGTGTGGACAGAGTTTCACTCAGAGTTCAAATCTACATTCACATCAAAGGACTCACACTGGGGAGAAACCCTATAAATGCCTAGAGTGTGGACAGAGCTTCACTCATAGTACAGACCTAAAAAGACATCAAAGGACGCACACTGGGGAGAAACCCTATAAATGCCTGGAGTGTGGGCAAAGCTTCATTCGTAGTTCACGTCTACGACAACATCAAAGGGCTCATACTGGGGAGAAACCCTATAACTGCCTGGAGTGTGGGAAGAGCTTTGCTGAAAGTGGAGAGCTACGTGTCCATCAAAGGACTCACACTGGGGAGAAACCCTATAAATGCCTAGAGTGTGGACAGAGTTTCACTCAGAATTCAAATCTACATTCACATCAAAGGACTCACACTGGGGAGAAACCCTATAAATGCCTAGAGTGTGGACAGAGCTTCACTCAGAGTGGAAGTCTATGTGTCCATCAAAGGATTCACACTGGGGAGAAACCGTATAAATGCCTAGAGTGTGAACAGAGCTTCACTCGGAAGGGACATCTACATTCACATCAAAGGACTCACACTGGAGATAAACCCTATAAATGCTGGGAGTGTGGACAGAGCTTCATTGAGAGTTCAGGTCTACGATCACATCAAAGGACTCACACTGGGGAGAAGCCCTATAAATGCCTGGAGTGTGGACAGAGCTTCACTCAGAGTAGAAGTCTACATAAACATCAAAGGACTCACACTGGGGAGTAACCCTACAAGTGTCTGGAGTAATCGTTCTCAACCTGTGGGTCCCCGGATGTTTTGGCCTTCAACTCCCAGAAGTCCTTTCAGATGTAGGCCAAAACACCTGGGCACCCACAGGTTGAGAATCACTGGTCCTGAGTGTGGATAGAGCTTCTCACAGAGTTCATATCTACATTGACATAGAATTCACACTGGAGGGAGTGGTGATAATTGGGATCAGAAAGTCTTTCTAAGAAGTACAAAAGCAACACTTGGATGTCAGAAATGCAAGCACAAAGTTGGGACATTTGATCAGATGTGGTGTATTGTAGACATTTTGAACTAAAATGCATTCCATCATGGAAACAATTAAGGCTAAATGAAAGCATCGTTGTATTTGTTCAGAATGCTGGACGATTGAGTAGAAAGAAACCGTGGGTGGTTACTATGATGATATTCCACAGTGCGAATTGACTCTGCGCGCAGAGAGGGAAGGGACGTCTTATTCCAACGGGAAAAGAATGGCTTTTGAAGATCCGCAAATTAGCAAACTGACAACAATGTGGGCAAATGTCAGCTGTAAGATGTATTAATTGGGAAAGCAGAAGTGTCATTACATTGCGTTATATAAAGGGAGTAGAATAATAAGGGATAAGGAGAGGGAATGAGGCTTGTGGAAGTGACTAATTGTTGGGAGGAGAAAGCCGCCTTGAGTCACTTTCGGGTTCGAGAAAGGCGAGATAGAAATATCGTAAATAGATACAATTGTTTGTTAGTTAGTTCTCTTTGTGTGTCTATGTCGATGTCTGTTTCACTGCTGTTTGTTTCTAATTTAGTATTGAACTTTATGTATTAGTTCGTTTGCTGTGTAGTTCAAGCATTCTATACGATTTCTGCCTTTTTTGAATTGATGTTTTTAATGTCATTTGGGATTTATAGTTCACCTACAATTAAAAAGCATTCTGAACTCCACCAATGATGGAATTCAACCAAACTTGGCACACAGAACTCCCATGACCATCTGGGAGTTCTGGAGGGGTTTGGTGGGCATTGACCTTGAGTTTGGGAGTTGTGGTTCATCTACATCCAGAGAACACTATGGACTCAAACAATGATGGATCTGGACCAAAGTTGGCACGAATACTCAATATGCCCAAATGTGTATACTGGTGGAGTTTGGGGGAAATAGATCAGAGTTGTCACATGCTGAATTCAGAATAACATTCTGAATTCCTCCAACAATAGACTTGGTCCAAACTTCCCACGCAGAACCCCCATGACGCAGACAATACTGTGTTTTGTGATGGTCTTTGGTGACCCCCCCCCCCCAGGGGTCCTGACCCCCAAGTTCAGAATGGCTGCCCTAGGGTGAGAGGGCTACTTGTGTATTAGGAACTTTTAAGACCGTTGATTCAAAGATTCCCGTGGGAAGGTGAAGGGTGTGTAACCTGGCTAACGTGGTCCAAGTGTGGATTCCTCCTGTAACCATAAAGCAGTAAATGGTAACCGTTCAGCGGATACTGCCCGTTCAGTAAATAAACCTCTTTCCCTGTTTGAATAACAAAACGTCTCCGTGTGCCTCACACACATTCCGTGCATTATAGGAGGGAGCCTGTTGAAGTCAATTAAGTGGTGGCAGCGCTCGTATATAAGAGTTACTAGAGACAAAGGGGCCAGCGCCCTCCCCGTTTTGGGACCCCTGTAATGGGTGGGGTCCCCCAAGCTGCCAGGTCAACCTCCCCTTGTTCGTCATAGGCTCCCTTTTGTATTTTTAGGATCTCTGTATACGTTGGCCGTTTCCTCTGCCCCATTCTTCTCTTTGGGCGGCTTCCAAGGGTGGGACCCATACTGGAGTTTTTTGGTGGAATTTCGATTTGTAGCTTTCCCATATCTTGAGTAAGGACGATCGTAGAAAATAATTCCCAGGTTTTTTTAATTTTCTTTTTGTCGTACCACATGTACGCATACCTTCCCCTTCTTAGGTCGAATCCCTCAAGTGACAGATTCTTATTATTGCTTTGGTTGGACCAATCTTTTATCCAGATGAGACCGCAAGCTTCATTGTACAACCTTTGTTGGGGAGTCTGAGTCTGGGTGCTCACCTCCATGGCCTCATTGCGCCCTAGTCTCCAGGGCAGCAGAAAGGAAGCTTGCCCCCTCCTCCTCCCTGTGACTTCCTCTCACGTATTTATACACGGCCCTCATCCTGTCTCCTCTCAGCCTTCTCTTCTGCAGGCTAAACAGGCCCAGCTCTTTAGGCCGCTCCTCATAGGGATTGTTCCCCAGACCCTTGGTCCTTTGAGTCGTCCTCCTCTGGACACATTCCAGCTTAGGGTCAACATCTCTCTTCGTTTGTGGTGCCTAGAATTGGACACAATATTCCAGGTGTGATGAATGTGATGAATGACTTTTCAATGACTTTGAAGCCTAAGTTCTTTTTATTGCAATTTCCAGTGTGGGAGGGTATATCAGATCACAGAAAAACATTTAGACAAAGAATGACATTGGACAGACAGACAGACAGATCCTATGCAACTACATCGGATTTACAATTACATTGGTTAACAAACAAACAAAGGGGAACTACATTTTCTCTCACCATTCACACACATGTACACACATGCATGGGGAGCATGACTTCTCTGGATCTAGGCACTAGGCTCAATATTCACACACATGTGCACACATTCATCCACATGCATCCAAATACTACCATATCCTTTTCTCCCTCCTTGGAGAAGCACCTGTTAGGCCAGACCCTGTTTTCGTGTATCCTGCAAAATGCATAGTTCCCAAACTTCCATAACGCCAAAAATTCAAACCGTTTAAGTGCCAAAACCTCTTCCCTAAGAACAGTGCCAAGGACCAGATCTCTGTTTTCCATACAGCAGAATCCGAGTCCCTGCACATAATCCAAGACTCCAAAAGCGCACTTCTTCCTCCTCTTCCCTTGAGAAAGAAGCCCCAAAGGGACCAGACGGCTCCCTTGCAAATCTGCCACTCCATAGTACACTATCTGTCTCCTTCCCATGGAGCAGAGCATGGCGGGTGAACCAGACTCCTCAGGTCTGCCACTTTGAGCATTATTAGACTTGAGTCTTTTATAGGAATATTCTGCTGATGTCGTCCCAAAGTTGTAAATGAATGGTAGACGTCCTCCATCCTGGATCCATCTCAGTTTCCTGGCCAGATGTTGATTTTCTTGATTGGTGTTGATCTTACGTTGACTTCCTTCTTAACATAAGGAACGTTGCAAACATTTCTGTTGTCACTTATCAGGGTTTCTCGTTAGCAAGTCCAGCAAGCAGGGAGTTAGTCACTGCAGGCCTTAATATTATACTGGTGTTTCCAAAATTATTAACTCCAGCCACACTTCCTTCCATTCATTCCCACACATCATATTAAATTCATATTTGCCAAATCTGCACATTGAATTTCTTATTACATATTCCCCCTCTTGCATATGGATTCCATTTTTAAATCTGTATGCAACATATAGCAAGGTAACTTCTAAATTTCAGTTGTACAAATCTCAGTTTCTTTAAACCAGAAATACATTTTCACAATTACAATGATAAATAACCATATCATCATCATTACAATTGAATGAACCATTATCCCATGCAAACTTTGAAAACATTTCAAAGCGAAGGACTAAGGCTGGAAAAGGGGTTTTTTTGGAAGAGACGGAGCTGGAGAAGGTTTAAGACCAGAACCTTCTGGGGGTGGGTTTTGGCTGTCGGTCAAAATCTGAGGCATTAACACTCCCGAAAAAGCTTAGTCCTGAAGCCAAAAGGAGACTATCTCTGGAGAACAGGTCGGAGAGTACTCCCCCCCCCCCCCCCCCCGGTCAAGGGAAGGTAGGAGCCTTGAGACATTTCCCACTAAAGACATGACACATTTTCCTGAGGAGCGTCTAGTGAGACGCCTTGGTGAAGCAGCATTTACACCTGCTTCGCGACTGCTTGAAGGCCTTGCGCATGAAGGTCTGGCCTTGACGTCCTCTAGTTCACCCCCCCCCCCCCATCCAAAATACTGGCCAGGTGCTCTGGCCTTTACACCTGCTCCTCACCTCGCTGAGGGCTCCATCTACGACTACTTGTCAATTGGCCATGCCCCATCTTTTTTTCAGATGGCCAATCGAACACAGGGCACCTAATCCGTGCTGCAGAGCCTCTAAGAGAAGTAGGTCTGTGTATGGGGATTCCTACAATCTCTGGCATTGCTAACAACAAGGCAGCAGGAGATGATGGGATCCCAGCTGAACTGTTTAAAATCTTAAAAGATGATGCTGTCAAGGTGATGCATGCCATTTGCCAGCAAATATGGAAAACACAAAAATGGCCATCAGACTGGAAAAAATCAACTTATATCCCCATACCAAAAAAGGGAGATGCGAAAGACTGCTCCAACTTCCGTACAGTGGCCCTTATTTCTCATGCCAGTAAGGTAATGCTCAAGATCCTGCAAGGAAGACTCCAGCAAGACATGGAGAGAGAGTGGCCAGATGTTCAAGCTGGGTTTAGAAAAGGCAGAGGAACGAGAGACCAAATTGCCAATATCCGCTGGATAATGGAGAAAGGCAGGGAGTTTCAGAAAAACATCTACTTCTGCTTCATTGACTATTCTAAAGCCTTTGACTGTGTGGATCATAATAAACTGTGGCAAGTTCTTAGTGGGATGGGCATCCCAAGCCACCTTGTCTCTCTCCTGAGGAATCTGTACCAGGACCAAGTAGCAACAGTCAGAACTGACCACGGAACAACAGACTGGTTCAAGATTGGGAAAGGCGTACGGCAAGGCTGCATCCTCTCACCCAACCTTTTTAACTTGTATGCAGAACACATCATGCGAGGATGTGCGGGGCTTGAAGAATGCAAACCTGGGGTGAAAATTGCTGGAAGAAACATTAACAACCTCAGATATGCAGATGACACCACTCTGATGGCCGAAAGCGAGGAGGAGCTGAGGAGCCTTCTAATCAAGGTGAAAGAAGAAAGCGCAAAAGCCGGGTTGCAGCTAAACGTCAAAAAAACCAAGATTATGGCAACAAGAATGATTGACAACTGGGAAATAGAGGGAGAAACCGTGGAGGCCGTGACAGACTTTGTATTTCTAGGTGCAAAGATGAGTGCAGATGCAGACTGTGGCCAGGAAATCAGAAGACGCTTCCTTCTTGGGAGGAGAGCAATGTCCAGTCTCGATCAAATAGTAAAGAGTAGAGACATCAGACTGGCAACCAAGATCCGCCTAGTCAAAGCCATGGTCTTCCCTGTAGTAACCTACGGATGTGAGAGCTGGACCTTAGGGAAGGCTGAGCGAAGGAAGATCGATGCTTTTGAGCTGTGGTGTTGGAGGAAAGTTCTGAGAGTGCCTTGGACTGCGAGAAGATCCAACCAGTCCATCCTCCAGGAAATAAAGCCTGATTGCTCACTGGAGGGAAAGATACTAGAGACAAAGTTGAAGTACTTTGGCCACATCATGAGGAGACAGGAAAGCCTAGAGAAGACAATTATGCTGGGGAAAGTGGAAGGCAAAAGGAAGAGGGGCCGACCAAGGGCAAGATGGATGGATGGCATCCTTGAAGTGACTGGACTGACCTTGAGGGAGCTGGGGGTGGTAACAGCTGACAGGGAGCTCTGGCGTGGGCTGGTCCATGAGGTCATGAAGAGTCGGAGACGACTGAACGAATGAACAACAACAACAACAATCTCTGGGAGGGGGAGGTACGACGGTAGGCGCAGACCGAATACTAGAGGGAGGCTGAGTCGGCGGGAGACTCGGCCCCCCTCTGACCTGCGGACCATCCCCAGGCACACCTGTGACAGGCAACCAGTTTCCTCCCCTCCTACTCTGGTGTTGGTGAATGCTAGGTCCATAAAGAACAAAACTGCTACTATCAGGGATTTTCTTAATGATCAGGGAGCTGACCTAGTGTGTATCACAGAAACGTGGATCCAAGAGGGGGATGAGATCCTACTCCAGGAAATAACATCTCCAGGTTATGTAATCACTCACCAGATGCGGACTGGGAGGCAGGGTGGGGGGTGGGGTGGGGTGGCTATGCTCTCCCAAGAAAGCTTCTCTCTTAGGGCAGTTCCTGTGCTGAACATTTCTGGCATTGAAAGTGTTGGCCTGGTGTGGGATTCCTCTGAGAGTATGGCCTTTCTGCTGGCGTACCATGCGCCTAGCGCACCAGCAGACAGCCTATCCCAGCTGCTGGAGACTGTGTCGGAGTGGTCCTTGAGGTTCCCCAGACTTATCGTCTTGGGGGATTTCAACATCCACGCTGATGCAGACTCTTGTTCATTAGCGGCTATGGACCTAGTGTCTACCATGGAGACACTAGGACTCTCGCTTTGTAGTACTGGGCCCACGCATCAGGCGGGACACACGCTAGATCTGATTTTCAGCGCAGGAATTCAAGTGACCCAAGCCTCCATGATAGAGGTTCCATGGTCGGATCACTGTGCCCTGAGAGTCTGGTTGGAGCATACCTACCCATCCTGCAAGGGCGCTGAGCTGATTTGGGCTCGCCCAAGGAGACTTATAAAACCCAGTAGGTTCCGGAATGCTCTGAGGGATCTGGAGCCTGCCAGCGACTCAATCGATGTGCAGGTGGACACATGGAACACCAAGCTATCCAATGCACTCGACGAGATCGCCCCTAGATGCCCTCTCCGACCCCACGGAAATCACTCTCCCTGGTTCACCGAGGAACTTCGACGATGAAGCGGGAAAAGAGACGGCTGGAGGGCGTGTGGCGAGAACTCCGTGACGGAGCATCGAGATCAGCTTATGAGGCATTCTGGGAGTCCTATGAGCATGCTATTGATATCGAGCTCTTTTGGGTCTCCCCAGTGGAGGAGATCCCTGAGGACCGCTCAAAAGGGCCCTTGAACCTTGGTGAGGCCAGCGGGAGCCAATCAGAGCCGCGAGGAATATTAAAATAATAAGACCTCAGCAAAGCGGAAGAAGTTCAGCGACCAAGGCGTTTATTTAGCGATTCAGCTGATATCGGATGCATTGCAGGAATCATTCCACCGCAAGCATGGTGTTACAGAATTTCCAAGCATTTTTATAGCATACAGACAAAGGAAGACAGTTTTGAAATTCCCGCCCGCCCTCTGCCGGCCGGCTTCGCGCTGATTGGCTGGCGGCGGAACAGCTGGGAGGAGGCTTGGCGGCCCGCCTTGCCTCTGGACCAATCAGCGAGCTCCGCCGCCTCTGGGAGGCCAATCAGTGCCTTTCTAGCGCTTCCGAAGATGGACCAATCAGAGGCTAGGAGTTGGGACAAAGCTTGACAATGGCTGAGGAAATGATAGGTTTTGGGGGCATCCGCCAGCTGGAATGCGAGGCTTTTGTCCTCGCTGGCGGGGTGTGATTGAGAAGGACAAAAAGGGTCTTCCTGTCCTTGATGAGCTTTGGGGGAAAATATGAATGGCTATTTCGGCATCGGACCTCAGGGGGGATCAACGATGCCTTATGCAAATACAATCTTTTTATTCCGAGTGTGCACAAGTCCCCTGATCCCATCAGACATGCTCAGAGAATGGGCAGGGTCCATTATGACTATTGGTTCCATGCAGGGTGAATTGATCAAGGGTGATTGAGGGAGAGGCTGGAGCCCTCCCTCGGGCAATTCCTGGTCACAGCATTTTTGTGGGGCAAGGGTCAAAGGGACGAGGATACAGAGGAAATTCATAAGGTTACATACATATAGATCAAAATCATAGGTAATAGGCATCACATGGACCTATACAAAGCTGCTTCATAATATCATACACAGCCCATACCCGCCCTGCACCCAGATCATTTTTATTAGAATATTTCTTCATTTTATTGGAAAGAACTAGGAATCCCAAAACTCCCAGTCGAGGATCGTGGAGGCAAAGGTCAGCCTGCAGTTCTGGCTGACCAGTAGAAAGTCCATTCTCCTGGGCAGAAGCTGGGACTGAAGAGGAAACAAGGTCCCATTGTCTTGTCCTTGGGAGACTAGAACTCCCACCTGAGGACCGGGCCTCCTGCCCGGCCCCTTCCCCAAGGCTTCCCGGGGGCAGCGGCGGTGGATCCCCAATGGCGGGGGCCATCCAGGAGCGAGCAGCAGCAAGCAGAATGAATCGGCTCAGTGGAGCCGACTGAGTTTGACAATCAGCTGTTTCCCTGTTCGAATTTATTACTTAAAATAAAACAATTATTCCTCGGGTGTGTGTGTCCAAATTGAGAAAAGTGAGATGGCAGTTAGTCTTAGAATTAGGTGTAGAAAAATATAAAATTTAAACGGGGCCGATCCGCCATGTTGTTGTTTTGGCGGATAAGGGGGCCCATTAGGAAAACCTCCATATCCGCGGTTTGAACTGACGCAGATTCGGTGGCCCGGGGGTGCCGGGAAGGCATCCCCGGTGGGCTCACGGATCTCCGGAGCCCAGAAAATGGTTAATTTTATGTTTTGTGAGGCTTCAGGCAAAGGAGGATACAAAGTATCAAGCGGAAAGGCTAAAAGTTGCGAGTTTCAAGTGCCTCTATTAAAGATTTGATACAGAGTCAGGACTAGAGGGAAAGTAATAGAGGCTGAGTGCCACCTTATTTTTGAGCTGCTTGCTGGGACACATTTCCCTAGTTTTGTCCAATTGTGACAACTAGGAACTGCGGAACTCCCTGCCGCAGTGCAGACCAATCAAAGGCGGAGGGGCCTCGGCACCGCTATCACCGAAGCAAAGCGAGTATATTATGCCTCTTTGATAGCGTCTGCTAGCTCACGCCCGGCAAAATTGTTCAAAATAATTCGATCTCTAACGACGGTTCCTACCGTCCCACAAAGTGGTGATCAGGCCCCTCCAGCCGAGGTTTTTCAGAGCTATTTTGCAGACAAGATCTTGCTACTTCGCCGGGACCTCCCCGCCACAATTGAGACAGTGAGAGAACTTGAGACTCCGTGGCCACTTGCTGGGCCCGTTCTCGACCAGTTCATCCCGCTGGACGCAGGGGCTGTCAATAGGCTCATAGCTGCAGCTAGACCGACCACTTGCTCCCTCGATCCGTGTCCCTCTTGGTTGGTGAAATCCTGCTTGGAGATATTACGTGACCCTCTGTTGAAGATCATAAACAGCTCCCTTGAGCAAGGAGTCTTTCCAGAGGGTTTAAAAGAGGCGGTGGTCTCTCTCCCCCCTGCTGAAGAAGCCAGACTTAGATTGTTTGGTTCCCTCCAGTTACCGCCCAGTTTCAAATCTCTCGTTCCTGGGCAAGGTGATGGAGAGGGCAGCAGTGAAGCAGTTGCAGCAATTCCTAGACGACACAGGTGGAGTAGATCCCTTCCAATCCGGCTTCCGTGCAGGGCACGGGACAGAGACTGTGCTGGTCTCCATCACGGATCACCTTCGATGCCAGCTTGACCAGGGCGGGTCAGCGCTGCTTGTGTTATTGGATCTCACAGCAGCATTGGACACAGTCGACCACAATCTCTTGACCCACCGCCTTGCTGTTGCTGGAATCAGGGGGAGAGCTTTAAACTGGCTCCCCTCCTTCCTTCACAACCGTGGACAGTGAGTGGAGAGGGGAGGCCTGGTCTCTGAGAGGTCCCCCCCCCCTCTCTCTCTCTCTCTCTCTCTTGTGGGGTTCCTCCTCAGGGGGCCATCCTCTCCCCTCTGTTGTTTAACATCTCTATGCGACCACTTGCTCAGCTGGTTCGAGGTTTTGGGCTTGAGTGTGACCAGTACGCTGATGACACTCAGCTGGTGCTGAAGATGGAAGGCCGACCAGACTCTGCACCCGATAGTTTCCATCAGTGCCTCATTGAGGCCGTGACTGGGTGGCTGCGTGCCTACTTCCTGAGTTTTTCCAGGCCTAAAATATTTATTTATTTATTTATTGATTGATTGATTGATTATTCCAACTTCTATGCGGCCACTCCTTTCCCTGGGGCTCGGAGCGGCTTACAAGAATGGCTAAAATCTAACAAAATTTAAAAGCAATTTTAAACAATTTAAAAACAAGAGTATCAAACATTAAAAGCCGGTCGAAACAGGTATGTCTGACATGCCCTGCGGAAAGCTGGTAAGTCCCGCAAGGCATGGACTTCAGGTGGCAGAGTATTCCAGACTGATGGCGCCACTGCTGTGAAGGCTCTGCGCCTCTGTGCCAGCAGGTTGAGGGTGAATCCGGCAAAGACGAAGATCCTATGGCTGGGTCGACTGGGCAGTGGGGACATCCATCTGCCCACCCTGGATGGCGAGGCGCTACGCCCGTCCTCGTTGGTCAAGAGTCTGGGAGTCCTTTTGGACCCTCTCTTTCTGAGGATGGAGGCCCAGGTCTCTCTCCGCCGTGAGCAGAACCGCCTTCTTTCTTTCACCTGAGGCAGGCTAGACGGCCGACCCCCTCCCCGTCCAGGGACGACCTAGGTACGGTGATCCAGGCCACGGTCATCTCAAGACTGGACTACTGCAACGCCCTCTCCATTGGCCTTCCTCTGTTGGTGATCCGGAAGCTCAAGTTGGTACAAATCACAGCTGCCCGGCTTCTTGCGGGAATTCCGATGAGATGCCACATCACCCCAATCTTCCTGCAGCTGCATTGGTTCCCCATTGAGCACCGGATCTCTTTCAAAGGGATGGGACTCACCTTGAAGGCCTTGCATGGTCTGGGGCCAATGGACCTGAGGGATCGTCTCACCCCCGTCCCAACCCCAGAGATCCCTCCGTTCTGAGGACCAAGATCTATTGGAAGTCCCCAGTGTCAAGACCTTGCGTCTAACCGCAACCAGGCGCAGAGCCTTCACAGCAGTGGCGCCATCAGTCTGGAATGCTCTGCCACCTGAAGTCCGTGCCTTGCGGGACTTACCAGCTTTCCGCAGGGCATGTCAGACATACCTGTTTCGACCGGCTTTTAATGTTTGATACTGCTGTTTTTAAATTGTTTTAAATTGCTTTTAAATTTTGTTAGATTTTAGCCATTCTTGTAAGCCGCTCTGAGCCCCAGGGAAGGGAGTGGCCGCAGAGAAGTTGGAATAATAAATAAATAAATAAATAAATAAATAAATATTTTAGGCCTGGAAAAACTCAGGAAATAGGCCCAAATATTTTGGCAGTCATTTTGTGAGATGGTGCATGGAGGCAGCCATCTTATTTATTATTTATTTATTTACAGTATTTATATACCACTTTTCTCACCCTAGGTGAAGATGGGAGGATTGGTGGGGGGGTGGGAGGATGGGGTTTGGTGGGCGTTGACCTTCAGTTTGGGAGTTGTAGTTCAACTACATCCAGAGAGCACTGTGGGCTCAAACAATGATGGGTCTCTACCAAACTTGGCACAAATACTCAATATGCCCAAATATGTACAGTGGTGAAGTTTGGGGGGAATACACCTTGACATTTGGGAGTTGTAGTTGCTGGGATTTATAGTTCACCTACATTCAAAGAGCATTCTGAACTACAGCAACAATGGACTTGAACCAAACCTGGCACACAGAACTCCCATGACCAACAGAAAATACTGGAAGGGGTTGGTGGGCATTGACCTTGGGTTTTAGAGTTGTAGTTTGCCTACATCCAGAGAGCACTGTGGACTCAAACAATGATGGATCTGGATCAAACTTGAGACGAATACTTAATATGCCCAAATGTGAACACTGGTGAAGTTCGAGGGAAACAGACCTTGACATTGGGGAGTTGTAGTTGCTGGGATTTATATTGCACCTACTACCAAAGAGCATTCTGAAGCCCACCAACGATAGAATTGGACCAAACTTCCCACACAGAACTCCCATGATCAACAGAAAATACTATCTGTGATGGTCTTTGGTGACCCCTTTGTCACCCCCTCGGGACCCCTTCAGGTTGAGAACACTGACCGAGGTAAGAGACTACGAAGGGTAACAGGCATGTTTCATCATGCCATAACATACAATACTTTCAATTATATGGTTTCAATTATATTTTATATAGACTTCATTAAATGAAATTTCCATTTTAGTTAAAGTTTCAAGTCTTAAAATAACTGAAAATGATTGCTAACCGATAATTTAGAGTTACAAAAGAATACCACAACGTTTGTTAGAAACACTTGAAAACTGTGTCCATACAATGTATTGTCGAAGGCTTTCATGCCTGGAATCACTAGGTTCTTGTGGGTTTTTTTCGGGCTATAGGGCCATGTTCTGGAGGCAATTTTTCTCCTGACGTTTCGCCTGCATCTATGGCAAGCTTCCTCAGAGGTAGTGAGGTCTGTTGGAAATAGGAAAATGGGTTTATATACCTGTGGAATGGCTGGGGTGGGGCAAGGAGCTCTTCCCTGCTGCAGTTAGGTGTGAATGTTTCAGCTGACCACCTTCATTAGCATTTGAAGGCCTGCCTGAGCCTGGGAAAATCTCTTGCTGGGAGGTGTTAATCTGTGCCTGGTTTTTTCCTCTCTGTTGTTTAGCTGTTATAATTTTAGAGTTTTTTTAATACTGGTAGCCAGATTTTGTTCATTTTCATGGTCTCTTCCTTTCTGTTGAAACTGATGAGGAAACACAACATACAAACAATCTACAAACCCACCAAGAAAATCCACAAATGCTCCGTTCAGCAAAGGACAAGAGGGATCCTCTCACCTCTGCAGGAGTCTACCATTGTATCCCATGCAGCTGTGGACAAGAAGTCTCCAGAGGGACCACCAAACGCAGCATTGCCCAGACACGCATCAAGGAACATGAAAGGCACTGCAGACTCCTTCAACCAGAGAAGTCAGCCAGAGCAGGGCACCAGAGGAACCAGCCTGGACACAGCAGATTATTGGAGAACACAGAAGTGCTGGACCACTCTCACAACCACCATGTCAGGCGACACAGAGAAGCCATTGAAATACACAAGAAGCATGTGGACAATTTCAGCAGAAAGGAAGAGACCATGAAAATGAACAAAATCTGGCTTCCAGTATTAAAAAACTCTAAAATTATAACAGCTAAACAACAGAGAGGAAAAAACCAGGCACAGATTAACACCTCCCAGCAACAGATTTTCCCAGGCGCAGGCAGGCCTTCAAATGCTAATGAAGGTGATCAGCTGAAACATTCACACCTAACTGCAGCAGAGAAGAGTTCTTTGCCCCACCCCAGCCGTTCCACAGATATATAAACCCATTGTCCTACTTCCAACAGACCTCACTCCCTCTGAGGATGCTTGCCATAGATGCAGGCGAAACGTCAGGAGAAAATATGCCTCTAGAACATGGCCCTATAGCCTGAAAAAACCCACAAGAACCTTGTGTCCATACGCTTTGACAGAAACCAGGCTCTCTTGATCAACCTGGGTGGACGCTCCAGAGCGCCGGTAGTCCAGCCCGCCTTCCTTGCCTCGTTGTGCGTCTTGTGTGTGTTTTCAAGCGTTTCAGGGTGGAAAGCCACCTTTCATTTGCAGCTCTTGACTCTGGCAATGTTGCAGAAATCGGAAGATGTTTCTTCACATTCGGAATAAAGTGTCCATCACAGACAAGATAGTTATTTATTTATTTGCTTCATTTATATACCGCTTTTCTTAGCCCTTGGGCGACTCAAAGCAGTTAACAATCGCAAAATGAAATGCTCAACATCATAAAAAGTAAAAAAAAAAAACACCAGTTAAAATAATAACATAATAAACAGTTAAACATCAATATTATTTACTTACTTACTTACTTACTTCATTTATATACCGCTTTTCTCAGCCCTTAGGCGACTCAAAGCGGTTAACGACAACAGTTTCAATACACACATTACAAAATCATGGGAACATTTAAAAGCAAGAGCATAACAACAATTAAGCATCAATATAACATCTCATTCGCGTCTCAAGTAGAATCAAGACCCAATCTCATCATCCGTTGTTCCGTACTTACTTTACTCAGAGTCCGAGGGTGATGGTCCTCCAAGCTTGGTGTCCTGGCGGTGGGTCCGTAGGTGGCTGTGGAGCCCTCTTCTTGACCTGCATCTTCTCCCTTCTGCAGTGAGGAGGGCATCCGTTTCCAGGTGGAAGGCGGTCCCGGTCAGGGTAGGCTTGACGTGCCTTCCTCTTGGCACATTTCTCTCTTTCGCCCTCCATTCATACCTCTTCAAATTCTGCAGCACTGCTGGTCACAGCTGACCTACAACTGGAGCACTCAAGGGTCAAGGCTTCCCAGTTCTCAGTGTCTATGCCAGAGTTTTCAAGGTTGGCTTTGAGCCCATCTTTCAATCTCTTTTCCTGTCCACCAACATTCCACTTTCCACCTCTGAGGATGCTTGCCATAGATGCAGGTGAAACGTCAGGAGAAATGCCTCTAGAACATGGCTCTATAGCCCGAAAAAACCCACAAGAACCTATTCCATTTTCCGCTCTTGAGTTCAGAGTAGCGCAACTGCTTTGGGAGACGGTGGTCTTTGGGCATCCGGACAACGTGGCTGGTCCAGCAGAGTTGATGGCGGAGGATCATCGCTTCAATGCTGGTGGTCTTTGCCTCATCTAGCACGCTGACGTTTGTCTGCCTGTCTTCCCAAGAGATTGGCAGGATTTTCCAGAGGCAGCGCTGATGGAATCATTCCAGGAGTTGATTGTGACATCTGTAGACTGTCCACATTTCACAGGCATAGAGCAGGGTTGGGAGGACAATAGCTCTATAAACATGCACCTTGGTCTCCCTACGGATGTCCCGGTCCTCAAACACTCTCTGCTTCATTCGGAAAAATGCTGCACTCGCAGAGCTCAGGCGGTGTTGGATTTCGGTGTCGATGTTGACTTTGGTGGAGAGGCGGCTGCCAAGGGAGCGGAAATGGTCCACATTTTCTAATGTTGTGTGTTTTTTACGTGTGAAAAAGATTTTGGAGTCCTCGTGGACAACAAGTTAAACATGAGCCAGGAATGTGATGTGGCGGCAAAAAAAGCCAATGGGATTTTGGCCTGATTCAAGAGGAGCCTAGTGTCTAGATCCAGGGAAGTCATGCCCCCCATGCTCTATTCCGCCTTGGTTAGACCACTTTACCTGGAATATTGTGTCCAATTCTGGGCACCACAATTCAAGAGAGATATTGACTCTAAGCTGGAATGTATCCAGAGGAAGAGGGCGACTCAAATGATCCAGGGTCTGGAGAACAAGCCCTATGAGGAGCGGCTTAAGGAGCTGGGCATGTTTAGTCCGAAGAAGAGAAGGCTGAGAGGAGATATGATAGCTATGTATAAATATGTGAGAGGAAGCCACAGGGAGGAGGAGGAGGGAGCAAGCTTCCTTTCTGCTTCCTTGGAGACTAGGACGCAATGGAACAATGGCTTCAAACTACAAGAGAGGAGATTCCATCTGAACATTAGGAAGAACTTCCTGACTGTGAGAGCCGTTCAGCAGTGGAACTCTCTGCCCCGGAGTGTGGTGGAAGCTCCTTCTTTGGAAGCTTTCAAACAGAGGCTGGATGGCCATCTGTCAGGGGTGATTTGAATGCAATATTCCTGCTTCTTGGCAGAATGGGGTTGGACTGGATGATGGCCCAGGAGGTCTCTTCCAACTCTTTGAATCTATGATTCTATGAATGTTCCACCATTAAGCTGTATTTCTGGAATTGGGGAGGGGACGGCTGGTGACTGCTGGAACAGCACTTTGGTTTTCTCGATGTTCAATGACAGGCTGAACTTCTCGTATGCTTCTGCAAAGGTGTTTAGAGTGGCTTGTAGATCTTCTTCTGAATGCGCACAGATGACATTGTCATCAGCATACTGGAGTTCTATAACAAATGTTGTTGTAACTTTGGTTTTGGCTTTCAGTCTGCTGAGGTTGAATAGCTTGCCATCTGTCTGTCCGAGAGATGATTTCCACTCCGGTGGGAAGCTTCCCGTCAACAAGGTGAAGTATCACAGCGATGAAGATGGAGAATAGAGTTGGGGCAATAACACATCATCCCTGTTTGACACCCGATTCCACCTTAAATGGGTCACTTTGGGAGCCACTGCTGTCCAAGACTGTTGCCATCATGTCATCATGGCGGAGCCGCAGGATGTTCACAAATTTGCTTGGGCACCCGATTTTGTGGAGGATGGTCCAGAGAGTGCCTGTTGTTCCGTCTTCCTATATCCATTACACTGCCTCTCCAAATGCCTGCTCGAACAACCGAAATGCCAATAGGCAGGTGCGTGTGATGGTTTTTCTGCAGGTGCAATCTCATAGACTTAGCATGGGTGAAGTCGATAATGAACTTTAGGAGGGTCTCCCCAGTAAGAGAGACCCCTAGGACCGCACCAAAGAGGGTCCATGACCTTGGCGAGCCGTCAGGGAAGCCTGATTCCAGCAATTTTATTCATATTAATAATTGAAATGAGACTCTTGCCAAGGCGAAGAAGAAGAGACACCGAGGCTTAGTGAGCGATTCAGCTGAAGCGGATGCCATTGCAGTGATCATTCACATGCAAGCATACCACTACATTGATCAGAGGCATGTTGTTCATTCGTTCAGTCGTCTCCGACTCTTCGTGACCTCACGGACCAGCCCACGCCAGAGCTCCCTGTCGGCCATCCCCACCCCCAGCTCCTTCAAGGTCAGTCCAGTCACTTCAAGGATGCCATCCATCCATCTTGCCCTTGGTCGGCCCCTCTTCCTTTTGCCTTCCACTTTCCCAATGAGCATCATTCCCTTCTCTAGGCTTGGCTGTCTCCTCATGATGTGGCCAAAGGACTTCAGCTTTGTCTCTCGTCTCCTTCCCTCCAATGAGCTTTAGTCGGGCTTTCTTTCCTGGAGGATGGACTAGTTGGATCTTCTCGCAGTCCAAGGCACTCTCAGCACTTTCCTCCAACACCACAGCTCAAAAGCATCGATCTTCCTTGGCTCGGCCTTCCCGAAGGTCCAGTTTTCACATCCGTAGGTGACTTACTACAGGGAAGACCATGGCTTGGACTAGGCAATGGATCTTGGTTGCCAGTCTGATGTCTCTACTCTTCACTCTTTGATCGAGATTGGACATTGCTCTCCTCCCAAGAAGTAAGCGTCTCCTGATTTCCTGGCCACAGTCTGCGTCTGCAGTAATCTTTGCACCTAGAAATACAAAGTCTGTCACGGCCTCCACGGTTTCTCCCTCTATTTCCCAGTTGTCAATCATTCTTCTTGCCATAATCTTGGTTTTTTTGACGTTTAGCTGCAACCCGGCTTTTGCGCTTTCTTCTTCCACCTTGATTAGAAGGCTCCTCAGCTCCTCCTCGCTTTCGGCCATCAGAGTGGTGTCATCTGCATATCTGAGGTTGTTAATGTTTCTTCCAGCCATTTCCACCCCAGCTTTGCATTCCTCAAGCCCCGCACATCGCATGATGTGTTCTGCATACAAGTTAAAAAGGTTGGGTGAGAGGATGCAGCCTTGCCGGACACCTTTCCCAATCTGGAACCCGTCTCCTGTTCCGTGGTCAGTTCTGACTGTGGCTCCTTGGTCCTTGTACAGATTCCTCAGGAGAGAGGGAAGGGGGCTTGGGATGCCCATCCCACCAAGAACTTGCCACAATTTATGATGATCCACACAGTCAAAGGCTTTAGAATAGTCAATGAAGCAGAAGTAGATGTTTTTCTGAAACTCCCTGCCTTTCTCCATTCTCCAGCATCCGGATATTGGCAATCTGGTCTCTGGTTCCTCTGCCTTTTCTAAACCCAGTTTGAACATCTGGCCACTCTCGCTCCGTGTCTTGCTGGAGTCTTCTTCCTTGCAGGATCTTGAGCATTCCCTTCCTGGCATGATGAGAAATAAGGGCCACTGTGCGGAAGTTGGAGCAGTCTTTCTCATTTCGCATTTCCCATAAGTTGATTTTTTCCAGTCTGATGGCCATTCTTGTGTTTTCCATATTTGCTGGCAAACGGCATGCATCACCTTGACAGCATCATCTTTCAAGATTTTAAACAGTTCAGCTGGGAGGCATATTTATAGCAAAACACAGGTTTGAAAGTTTCACAACTCCCTCCCTCTTGGGCTCCTTAGCCAATCAGGGGGAGGGAGGCGGGACGGAGGAGGGACAGAGAGGAGGATGACCTCCCACTGTCCTGGATTTCCTGTGCCGGAGGGATCAGCCAGCCAAGGAAACTAGTTTGTTTTGTTCTTGTGATGGATCAGTGATTAGGGATCATCATTTGATTCAGGTTTTCCCCTTCCAGGATCAGATCAGGTGTGTTTTTTGATGGGTTCCTGGATGAAACAAACAGAGCTGGGCAAGAAGACCCCTGGGGCCAGTCTCGCCCTTTTGTGATTGAATTAAAATGCACCTAGAGAAATTCCCTGTTTACCAGACCATCTCGGAAAATAAACAAAGAATTTCCAGTTGCTCTTGTCCATGCAAATGTCTGTGATAAGGCTGGTTTCGAGGGGGACAGCAGCCCCTCTGGTCGCTTTTCTGGGGCAAGGAGTGAAGCAGAAGGGCCAATAATAGAATCATAGAATCATAGAATCCTAGAATCCAAGAGTTGGAAGAGACCCCCTCCTGGGCCATCATCCAGTCTAACCCCATTCTGCCAAGAAGCAGGAATATTGCATTCAAATCACCCCTGACAGATGGCCATCCAGCCTCTGTTTAAAAGCTTCCAAAGAAGGAGCCTCCACCACACTCCCTCCTGGGCAGAGAGTTCCACTGCTGAACGGCTCTCACAGTCAGGAAGTTCTTCCTAATGTTCAGATGGAATCTCCTCTCTTGTAGTTTGAAGCCATTCTTCCATTGCGTCCTAGTCTCCAAGGAAGCAGAAAGGAAGCTTGCTCCCTCCTCCCTGTGGCTTCCTCTCACATATTTATCCATGGCCCTCATCATATCTCCTCTCAGCCTTCTCTTCTTCAGGCTAAACATGCCCAGTTCCCTAAGCCGCTCCTCATAGGGCTTGTTCTCCAGACCCTTGATCATTTTAGTCGCCCTCCTCTGGACACATTCCAGCTTAGAGTCAATATCTCTCTTGAATTGTGGTGCCCAGAATTGGACACAATATTCCAGGTGTGGTCTAACCAAAGCAGAATAGAGCATGGGGAGCATTACTTCCTTAGATCTAGACACTATGCTCCTCTTGATGCCTGAGGCCAAAATCCCATTGGCTTTTTTTGCCGCCACATCACATTCCTGGCTCATGTTCAACTTCCTCCCCACGAGGACTCCAAGATCTTTTTCACACGCACTGCTCTCGAGCCAGGCATCGTCCCCCATTCTATATCTTTGCATTTCGTTTTTTCTGCCAAAGTGGAGTATCTTGCATTTGTCACTGTTGAACTTCATTGTGTTAGTTTTGGCCATTCATCTCTCTAATCTGTCAAGATCGTTTTGAATTCTGCTCCTGTCCTCTGGACTATTGGCTCTCCCTCCCAATTTGGTGTCATCTGCAAACGTGATGATCCTGCCTTCTAGCCCTTCATCTAAGTCATTAATAAAGATGTTGAACAGGACCGGGACCAGGACGGAACCCTGCTTGTGGCCCTCCACTCGTCACTTCTTTCCAGGATGAAGAGGAAGCATTCGTGAGAATCACCCTCTGTGTTCGTCCACTTAACCAATTCCAGATCCACCTCAGCGTAGTTTTGCCTCGCCCACCTTGGACTAGTTTCCTTGCCAGAAGGTCATGGGGGACCTTGTCAAAGAAGGCCTTCCTGAAATCCAGGTACGCTACATCCACGGCATCATTCCCCGCATCATAGAAAGACGCATATACATTGAAACCATGGGCATTACATCGTACAAAGATCCCATCCCTATCCCACCTCCCAAGTATATTTAATAAAAGATTTTGAGTCCAACGTTCCTGAAGAAAGTTCGTGAGAAATACATGTTTCATGAAGTCCAATGTTTTAAAAGGTCTTTGAGGAAAGTTCATGGGGGAGAGAGTATGTGCTGAAGTCCAAGACACGCAAGCAGAGAGTCCATGATCATTGGAAGGCTGGCAGGTGAAACCCCAGCTGTGCTGCAACTGAGTCACGCTTTGGTCCTTGGGAAACTACAACTCTCACGAAGGGCAGAAGTCCCAAGATCCAGCCGTTCCCCAAAAGCCTCGTGGGGTCCTTGTTGTTGCTAGTGCCTGGGCAATGTGACCAAGGCTTAACCCCTACTGTGCAGTCTGGTGCCCTTGCCCTTGGCAGGACTACAAGTCACCACCCCTCATTCTGGGGAGGGGGTGCTCGGTTTCATGGGGAGCCCAAAAGGAGCCCCCGGTGGTGCAGTGGGTTCAACCCCCCCCCCCCACCGTGCCAGCAGGACGCAGGTTCGAATCCGGGGAGAGGCGGATGAGCTCCCTCTGTCAGCTCCAGCTCCTCACACAAGGATGGTAAAACATCAAAACATCCGGACAACATCCTTGCAGACGACCAATTCTCTCACAGTTTCTCAAGTCGCTCCTGACACGACAATTTTTTTTGTCCAGGTGGAAGGCGGTCCTGGTCGGGGTTGGCTTGACGCGCCTACTTCCTCTTGGCATGTTCCTCTCTTTCACCCTCCATTTGGGCCTCTTCAAATTCTGCAGCACTGCTAGTCACAGCCGACCTCCAGCTGGAGCGCTCAAGGGCCAGGGCTGAACGCCGTGGGGATTTAGCTAACCAGTTAACATTCATGAGTAAACCAGGTTGTTTTAAAAAAAAACCCTGGAAAATTGAACCCCTAACACCCCCCCCCCCCCCACAACCTGGCGACAGGCCTGGTTCTTGTTATGGTTGAACTCCAGCCAAGCCATCCAATACTAATCAAGGAGGTCAGTTGAAACATTCTCCCCTAGCTCTAGCAGACAAGAGTCCTTTGTCCCACCCTGGTCATAATTCCACAGATATATCAACCCATTTTTCCTACTTCCAACAGACCTCACTACCTCTGAGGATGCTTGCCATGGATGCAGGTGAAACGTCAGGAGAAAATGCCTCTAGACCATGGCCATATAGCCCGAAAAAACCCTACAACAACTCATTATTATATACCTCTCAACAAAAGATTGCCTCAGGCACTGCCCGGCCATCATATGCTAATCAAGGTGGTCAGTTGAAACATTCCCACCTACCTCCAACCGACAAGAGTCCTTTGTCCCACCCTGGTCATTATTCCACAGATATATAAACCCACTTTCCTACTTCCAACAGACCTCACTCCCTCTGAGGATGCTTGCCATAGATGCAGGCGAAACGTCAGGAGAGAATGCCTCTAGACCATGGCCATATAGCCCCAAAAAACCCTACAACAACTCATTATTATATAACTCTCAACAAAAGATTGCCTCAGGCACTGCCCGGCCATCAAATGCTAATGAAGGTGGTCAGTTGAAACATTCCCACCTAGCTCCAGCAGACAAGAGTCCTTTGTCCCACCCTGGACATCATTCCAGAGATATATAAACCCTTTTCCCGAGTTCCAAGAGACCTCACTCCCTCTGAGGATGCTTGCCATAGATGCAGGCGAAACGTCAGGAGAGAATGCCTCTAGACCATGGCCATACAGCCCAAAAAAACCTACAACAACCCAGTGATTCCGGCCGTGAAAGCCTTCGACCATCTAATCCTGTGGCCGGCTTCCGGGCCTGAGGGGAAGGAGGAGGAGGAGGAGGAGGAGGACAACCAAGCCTCGGAAGGGGACGCTTCCCCTTTAAACATGCAAATGAGCTCCCGCCCCGCCCGCCAGTCAGAGTCCCCAGCGGGCGGCCAATCAGGGAGGGAGGGAGAGGGGTGACGTCACGCGGTCCCCGCCCCCTTTGGCAGCGGCCGCCATTTTGAGAGGAAGAGACGGAGCGGCGGCGAGTGAGGCGAGTGAGGCGAGTAGGTGAGGCGCCATTCTTGGCGGGGTGGAGTGGCCCCTCAGGCCCAGCCGGGGTTCCTCCTCCTCCTCCTCTTTGGCGGCCAAGGGCTCGCTCTGCCCGGAGGGCCAAAGAGGAGGAGGAGGAGGAACCCCGGCTGGGCCTGAGGAGAGAGAGAGAGAGAGAGAGAGAGGGGGGGGGAATCAGGCTAAACATGCCCAGCAGCTCCTTAAGCCGCTCCTCATAGGGCTTGTTCTCCAGACCCTGGATCCTTTGAGTCTTCCTCTCTCTCACCCCCCTCTCCCTCCACTTAGGCAGGAACAACGAAATGCAAAGAGACAGAATGGGGGGCGAGCGAGGAGGCCTGGCTCGAGAGAGAGCAGGACAATGTGGGGAAAAGACCTTGGAGTCTTCGTGGGGAGGAAGGGGAACATGAGCCAGGAATGTGATGTGGCGGCAAAAAAAGCCAATGGGATTTTGGCCTCAGGCATCAAGAGGAGGAGCATAGTGCCTAGATCTAAGGAAGTCATGCTCCCCATGTTCTATTCCGCCTTGGTTGGACCACTTTACCTGGAATATTGTGTCCAATTCTGGGCACCACAATTCAAGAGAGATATTGACTCTAAGCTGGAATGTGTCCAGAGGAAGGGGGCGACTAAAATGACCAAGGGTCTGGAGAACAAGCCCTATGAGGAGCGGCTTAAGGAGCCGGGCATGTTTAGCCTGGAGAAGAATCATAGAATCAAAGAGTTGGAAGAGACCTCGTGGACCATCATCCAGTCCACCCCCATTCTGCCAAGAAGCAGGAATATTGCATTCAAATCACCCCTGACAGATGGCCATCCAGCCTCTGCTTAAAAGCTTCCAAAGAAGGAGCCTCCACCACACTCCCTCCGGGGCAGAGAGTTCCACTGCTGAACGGCTCTCACAGTCAGGAAGTTCTTCCTCATGTTCATATGGAATCTCCTCTCTTGTAGTTTGAAGCCATTGTTCCATTGTGTCCTAGTCTCCCGGGAAGCAGAAAGGAAGCTCCCTCCCTCCTCCTCCCTGTGGCTTCCTCTCACATATTTATACATGGCTATCATCATATCTCCTCTCAGCCTTCTCTTCGGGCTAAACATGCCCTGCAGCTCCTTAAGCCACTCCTCATAGGGCTTGTTCTCCAGACCCTTGGTCATTTTAGTCGCCCTCTTTCTCTGGACACAGTATTCCAGCTTAGAGTCAATATCTCTCTTGAATTGTGGTGCCCAGAATTGGACACAATGTGATTCCAGGTAAAGTGGTCTAACCAAAGCGGAATAGAGCCAGGGGAGCAGGACTTCCTCCCTAGACCTAGGCACTCGGCTCCTCCTCCTCTTGATGCCTGAGGCCAGCATCCCATTGGCTTTGTTTGCCGCCACATCATCCCATTCCTGGCCCATGTCCCCCTTCTTCCTCCCCACGAGGAGGAGGACTCCAAGGTCTTTTCCCCACATTGTCCTCCTCTTTGTTTTTCCTGCCTACCGCTTTAGGACTGCTTGTATGTCTCTGTCAACGCCCCACCTCCTGTCTCTTCTTCATGCCTATTTGTCAAACTTTAATGACATTTGGCCCAGCCGTAGATTTTAAATGTGCACTGTATTCTGTTTAATGTTTATGCTTTTTGTGTTATGAGCTTTGTATTGTATTTGTTATTGCTCGTATTGCTCGTATTGCTCAGTTTCATAGTGTCTTGATGTATTGTTTATTGCTTGTGGTTTAATATTGCTTTAACCGTTTTTAATTTGCTTTAGGTGTTGTATTGTTGTGTTGTGTTTTCAGGCCTTGGCCTGTGTAAGCCACATTGAGTCCTTCAGGAGATGCTAGCGGGGTACAAATAAAGTTAATAATAATAATAATAATAATAATAATAATAATAATATTTTACTGACACAAAACACTAAAATAATAATAATAATAATAATAATAATAATAATAATAATAATAATAATAATAATAATAGCTTTATTTATATCTCATCACCATCTCCCAAAAGGACTTGGGGGCAGAATATTATTATTATTATTATTATTATTATTTAGGCATTGTTGTATTGTGTATTGAGGCCTTGGCCTTTGTAAGTCACATCGAGTCCTTCGGGAGATGCTAGCTGGGGACAAATAAATTTAATAATAATAATAATAATAATAATAGTATTGTGAGCTTGGCCTCATGTAAGCCGCGCCGAGTCCCCTGGGGAGATGGTAAAAAAGGTAAAGGTAGTCCCCTGACATTAAGTCCAGTCATGTCTGACTCTGGGACTCTGGTGCTCATCTCCATTTCTAAGCTGAAGAGCCAGCGTTGTCCGTAGACACCTCCAAGGTCATGTGGCCACTGGCATGACTGCATGGAGCGCCGTTACCTTCCCGCCAGAGCAGTACCTATTGATCTACTCACATTTGTATGTTTTCGAACTGCTAGGTTGGCAGAAGCTAGGGCTGACAGCAGAAGCTCACGCCGCTCCCCGGAATCGAACCTGCGACCTTTCGATCAACAAGCTCAGCAGCTCAGTGCTTTAACCCACTGCGCCACCGGGGGCTCCTTGGGGAGATGGTAGCGGGGTATAAATAAAGTTGTTGTCATTATTATTATCATTATCAATATTATTATTATTGTTATTATTATTATTATTATTATTATAGAGGCCAATATTCTGGGGGGAAATCCAGGTGAGAAAGCACCCTTGTTTATTATTATTGTTGTTGTTGTTGTTGTTGTTGTTGTTGTTGTATGATCATGATGCACAGACGCAAGTGTTCTCGGGGGGAAAAATAAATCCAAAGCCAATAAACACTATTTAAAAATAAAATAAGAAATGTTTGGGACTCTATTGAAGAGAAGGATAAATAGAAAAAAAGAAGGGATAGATAGATGGAGAGGGAAGGAAGAAGAGAGAAGGGGGAAAGATTAATGACCAGAAGGAAAAAGAAGGAAGGAGGGAAATATGAGTATAAAGAAGAGATGGAAAAGGGAGAACAAAGGGAGGGAGGAAGAGAGAGAGAAGGAAGGAAGGGACAGATTAAAACAGATTAATGTTGAAAAGACACTGGTTCTGGTGATTGAGCTTTGCTCTCATTCCTTTTAATGATATTTTGATATTCTACTGTTTTTAATTGTTTAATTAGATTGTTGATTGTTTTGTTCTAATAATAATAATAATTAGGTTCTTGTAGGTTTTTTCGGGCTGTATGCCCATGTTCTGGAGGCAATTTTTTCTCCTGACGTTTCGCCTGCATCTATGGCAAGCATCCTCAGAGGTAGTGAGGTCTGTTGGAAATAGGAAAATGGGTTTCTATATCTGTGGAATGACTGGGGTGGGGCAAGGAGCTCTTGTCTGCTGGAGCTAGGTGGGAATGTTTCAGCTGACCACCTTCATTAGCATTTGAAGGCCTGGCTGAGCCTGGGAAAATGTTTTGTTGAGAGGTGTTAAGATGTGCCTGGTTGTTTCCTCTCTGCTGTTTTGCTGTTGTAATTTTAGAGTTTTTTTTTTAATACTGGTAGCCAGATTTTGTTCATTTTCATGGTCTCCTCCTTTCTGTTGAAATTGTCCACATGCTTGTGGATTTCAATGGCTTCTTTGTGTAGCCTGACATGGTGGTTGTGAGAGCGGTCCAGCATTCCTGTGTTCTCTGATAATACGCTGTGTCCAGGTTGGTTCTTCAGGTGCTCTGCTCTGGCTGACTTCTCTGGTTGAAGGAGTCTGCAGTGCCTTTCATGTTCCTTGATTCATGTTTGGGCATTGCTGTGCTTGGTGGTCCCTCTGTAGACTTGTCCACAGCTGCATGGTATACAATGGTAGACTTCTGCAGAGGTGAGAAGATCCCTCTTGTCCTTTGCTGAACGGAGCATTTGTTGGATTTTCTTGGTGGGTTTGGAGATTCAGCAGACAAGAGCCCTTTGCCCCACCCCAGCCATTCCACAGATATATAAACCCTTTTTCCTAGTTCCAACAGACCTCACTACCTCTGAGGATGCTTGCCATAGATGCAGGCGAAACGTCAGGAGAGAATGCCTCCATAACATGGCCATACAGCCCGAAAAAACCTACAAGAACCTAGTGATTCCAGCCATGAAAGCCTTCGACAATACAATAATAATAATAATAATATACTTTATTTGTACCCCGCTACCATCTCTCCAAAGGACTCTGTGCAAATACAACAATAAACAATACCAACAGTAATACAAAACAATAAATAAACCCACAGGCAGAAAATAAGCAATAAACATTAACGATAACACGACGCATTTAAAAACCTATGGCTGGGCCAGATGTAATAATTAAAATTTTAAAAAAATAATGCTGGGCATGACAAGGTGACATATAACTAGGATAGAAGTTTTGGAGAGGGATGAAATGTGCAGACAAACTCAGGTTACTAATAAAGTGCATTTAGGGACACATTGCGGGGAGTTTTGAAGGTGTTTTTACCTGTTCTACTCTGTAGTTACTGGCTTGGTCCCACTTGCCAGCCACCCGAGTCCCTTCTGGAAGATGGTGGAGGGATGTAAATGTATTATTATTATTATAGGTTCTTCTGGGTTTTTTCGGGCTCTATGGCCATGGTCTAGAGGCATTTTCTCCTGACGTTTCCCCTGCATCTATGGCAAGCATCTTCAGAGGTAGTGAGGTCTGTTGGAAGTAGGACAAAGGGTTTACAATATATCTGTGGAAGACCAGGGTGGGGCCAAGAGCTCTTGTCTGCTGGAGCTAGGGGTGAATGTTTCAACTGACCAACTTCATTAGCATTTGAAGGCCTGGCTGAGCCTGGGAAAATGTTTTATTGAGAGGTGTTAAGCTACGCTTGTTTGTTTCCTCTCTGCTGTTTTGCTGTTGTAATTTTAGAGTTTTTTAATACTGGGAGCCAGATTTTGTTCATTTTCATGGTCTCCTCCTTTCTGTTGAAATTGTCCACATGCTTGTTATTATTATTATTATTATTATTATTATTATACTTTTCTACCCCGCCCTTCTCACCCCAGTGGGGGACTCAGGGCGACTTACAGTCCATATCATACAATACCGCATTACACGTATAATAATAAACATAACATATCAATTTAAACAATTAACATATCAATTTAAACATACAGTAAGAAAACATGAGATAATAATGTATTGTCGAAGGCTTTCATGGCCGGAATCACTGAGTTGTTGTAAGTTTTTTTCGGGCTATATGGCCATGTTCTAGAGGCATTCTCTCCTGACGTTTTGCCTGCATCTATGGCAAGCATCCTCAGAGGTTGTGAGGTCTGTTGGAAGTAGGAAGAAGGGGTTTATATATCTGTGGAATGACCAGGGTGAGACAAAGGACTCTTGTCTGTTGGAGCTAGGGGAGAATGTTTCAACTGACCTCCTTGATTAGCCCATAATGGCCTGACAGTGCCTGGAGAACACTTTTGTTGAGAGGCGATTAGATGTCCTTGTCTGTTTCCTGATCCTGAAGTGAGGTCCCTCTGAAAATGCTTACCATAGATGCAGGCGAAATGTCAGGAGAAAATGCTTCTGGAACATGGCCATAGAGCCCGGAAAAACCTACAACAACCCTGAGATAATAATTCAAGTAGAAATACAACAACAAGCTTAGAAGTAATTCAGATAAAAATACAATAAAAAGCTTAAAAGTAATAATACAATAATTCAAATATAAATATACAAAAAAGAGCTCAAAAGTAAACATTGAATCCCAGCCAAAGTGGGCTGATGGAAGAAGTGGTCAAAAGCAACAGGAGAGGCAGGGGAACCCCGAAAATGAGCGCCTGCACAGGTGTTCCAATGTCCAGATGAAGGTCAGCGTGGCCATGGAGGCACCTGGCGCAGGTATTCCGGCAGCCGGGCAATGGGTGGCGTGGCCATCAAAGTAGCAGCGCAGCGAGGTTGCGGGGGCCACGTTGTCTCCCTACTGGGTCATCTGGCTGGAATGAGGGTGTGGCTGCAGGTCTCCTCTCGTGGGTCAGCCAAGCTGGACGGCAGTACTCCGTCCCCTTGCAGGGTCCCTCTTGCAGCAGAGCCCAACCTTTGCTTTGAAGGCCATTCTCCTGCTTCTTGGCAGACTGGGGGTGGACTGGATGACCCACGAGGTATCTTCCCACTCTGGGATTCTATGAAGGAAGGATGGAAAGAAGGAAGGAAAGGATAGAGAGATGGAGAGGGAAGGAAGGAAGGAAGGAGGGGGGAAGTAGGAGGGAAAGATGAGTATAAGGAAAAGATTAAAAAGGGAGGACAGAAGGTGGCGGCAAAAAAAGCCAGTGGGATTTTGGCGTGCATCAATAGGAGCATAGTGTCTAGATCTAAGGAAGTCATGCTCCCCGTGCTCTATTCTGCCTTGGTTAGGCCACACCTGGAATATTATGTCCAATTCTGGGCACCACAATCAAGAGAGATATTGACTCTAAGCTGGAATGTGTCCAGAGGAGAGCGACTCAAATGATCAAGGGTCTGGAGAACAAGCCCTATGAGGAGCGGCTTAAGGAGCTGGGCATGTTTAGCCTGAAGAAGAGAAGGCTGAGAGGAGATATGATGAGGGCCATGTATAAATATGTGAGAGGAAGCCACAGGGAGGAGGAGGGAGCAAGCTTGTTTTCTGCTTCCTTGGAGACTAGGACGCAATGGAACAATGGCTTCAAACTACAAGAGAGGAGATTCCATCTGAACATGAGGAAGAACTTCCTGACTGTGAGAGCCGTTCAGCAGTGGAACTCTGCCCCAGAGTGTGGTGGAGACTCCTTCTTTGGAAGCTTTTAAGCAGAGGCTGGATGGCCATCTGTCAGCGGTGCTTTGAATGAAATATTCCTACTTGGCAGAATGGGGTTGGACTGGATGGCCCATGAGGTCTCTTCCAACTCTTTGATTCTATGATTCTAAGGAAGGAAGGTAGGAAGAGAGAGAGAAGGAAGGGAGGGACAGATTAAAATAGATCAATGCTGAAAAAACACTGGTTCCGGTGTTGTTTAATTAGATTGTTGATGGTGATGTTTTGAATGTGTTTTTACCCATTTTACCCAGTAGTTACTGGCTTGGTCCCACTTGCCAGCCGCCCGAGTCCCTTTGGGGAGATTTTTATTTATCGTGTCAGGAGCAAACAGACATTTGTATTACATTTTTAACAAAATAAACAAACAGACAAAACACAACGTTTGTGAGTTTGGTAGTTGATGAAATGTCCTTTGACCAGTCTCTGGCCCCTTGGAGGAGTGCCTCTGGTGTTGCTGCAAGAAGGTCCACCATTGTGCATCATGTGGCAGGGCTCAGGTTGCATTGCAGCAGGTGGTCTGTGGTTTGCTCTTCTCCACACTCGCATGTCGTGGACTCTACTTTGTGGCCCCATTTCTTGAGGTTGGCCCTGCATCTCGTGGTGCCAGAGTGCAGTCTGCTCAGCGCCTTCCAAGTCACCCAGTCTTCTGTGTGCCGGGGGGGGGGGGGGGAGTTTCTCATTTGGTATCAGCCACTGATTGAGGTTCTGGGTTTGAGCCTGCTACTTTTGGACTCTTGCTTGCTGAGGTGTTCCAGCGAGTGTCTCTGTAGATCTTAGAAAACTATTTCTTGATTTAAGTCGATGACATGCTGGCTGACACCCAAACAGGGGATGAGCTGGAGATGTCACTGTCTTGGTCCTTTCACTGTTGGCTGCCACTTCCCAGCGGATGTCAGGTGGTGCAAGATCGGCTAGACAGTGTAATTTCTCCAGTGGTGTAGGGCGCAGACACCCTGTGATAAGGCGGCATGTCTCATTAAGAGCCACACCCACTGTTTTAGCGTGGTGAGATGTGTTCCACACTGGGCATGCGTACTCAGCAGCAGAGTAGCATAGCGCAAGGGCAGATGTCTTCACTGTGTCTGGTTGTGATCCCCAGGTTGTGCCAGTCAGCTTTCGTATGATATTGTCTCCAGCACCCACCTTCGGGGAGATAGTGGAGGGATATAAACATAGGTATTTTTATTATCATTATTATTATTATTATTATTATTATTATTATTATTGTCGAAGGCTTTCATGGCCGGAATCACTGGGTTGTTGTAGTTTTTTCGGGCTATATGGCCATGGCCTAGAGGCATTCTCTCCTGACGTTTTGCCTGCATCTATTGCAAGCATCCTCACTACCATAGATGCAAGCGAAACGTCAGGAGAGAATGCCTCTAGGACATGGCCATATAGCCCAAAAAAACCTAGAACAACCCAGTGATTCTGGCCATGAAAGCCTTCGACAATACAGTACCTGTGTTGTCACTAGTGTAAACCTTATTATTTAACAATGAAAATTAATTGCATAATTAAACCTGAAATATTTTATGTATTTATTTATTTGCCATGCATGTGCCCCGCCCTTCTCTACCCCAAGGGGTGGGGGCCTCAAGGCGGCTTACAATGGCACCCTTTCAAACCAGGAACGGGCATTTTTTTCTTCAGTTTTTGTTCCCTAGTGTTAGCCTTAAACTTGCATGTGGTGACTTGAAGCCTTTCTCCCTCTTGGGAAGTCTGACTTGGCCACGGTGGTCCACGCTTTGGTTACATCCCGTTTAGACTACTGCAACGCTCTCTACCTGGGGCTGCCTCCGAAGACTGCCCGGAAGCTACAACTAGTCCAAAGTGCGGCGGCCAGATTACTAACAGGAGTGGGGTACAGGGAGCATACTTCTCTTCTGTTGCGCCAGCTCCAATCGGCTTCCGAGCACAATTCAAAGTGCTGGTGTTGACCTATAAATCCCTAAACGACTCCAGCCCAGTTTACCTGTCTGAACGGATTCTCCCCTACGAACCATCAAGGTTCGCAGGGGAGAATCTTCTGGAGGGGCCCTGCTCTCGGTCCCACCATCTTCACAATCACGTTTGGTGGGGATGAGAGACAGGGCCTTCTCGGTGGTGGCCCCTCAGCTATGGAACTCTGTCCCGATAGAGATCAGATCGGCCCCCTCCCTCCTGACTTTCAGAAAGATGGTAAAATCTTGGCTCTGGAACTTGGCATTCTCAGATCGATGATCGAATCAATAACTGTTGACCACAAGGCGGATGGTGATGAATTTGTGATTTACCTTGACGCATTGGCTTTATGTAATTCTTGATCTGTATTTTAATGTATTAATGTACTATGATGTTATTATGCTTTAGTTTATTTGTAAATTGGAGCCCCCGGTGACGCAGTGGGTTAAACCCTGTGCCGGCAGGACTGAAGACCGACAGGTCGCAGGTTCGAATCCGGGGAGAGGCGGATGAGCTCCCTCTATCAGCTCCAGCTCCTCATGCAAAGGGGACATGAGAGAAGCCTCCCACAAGGATGATAAAAACATCCAATCATCCGGGCAATGTCCCCTGGGCAACGTCCTTGCAGACGGCCAATTCTCTCACACCAGAAGCGACTTGCAGTTTCTTAAGTCGCTCCTGACACGACCAAAAAAAATTTGTAAATTGATTCTCTGTGGTTAGCCGGCCTGAGTCCCTCCTCGGGGGT
Source organism: Anolis sagrei (assembly GCF_037176765.1). Classification (NCBI taxonomy): domain Eukaryota; kingdom Metazoa; phylum Chordata; class Lepidosauria; order Squamata; family Anolidae; genus Anolis; species Anolis sagrei. The sequence goes on from NC_090026.1 coordinate 134,382,845, forward strand.
CGAGAAGACCAGGTTATAAAAGCTCCAAATAAATAAATATGGTGTTTGTGGAGGACATTGTCTGGGCTCGCTCTCACCTGCAGTGTCATTGGAGGGAGGAGGAGGAGGGCCTTGGGCGTCTCCTGAGCTGTGAGAGCAACGGCTGTTTCTGGAGGCAGACACACACACACGCACACACACTTTTATTATGTGTATAGGGGTTTTTTTTCTAATATTCAGAGTGCCTAATTAGTCATAGAATCATAGAATCAAAGAGTTGGAAGAGACCTCCTGGGCCACCCTCCAGTCCAACCCCATTCTGCCAAGAAGCAGGAATATTGCATTCAAATCACCCCTGACAGATGGCCATCCAGCCTCTGTATCAAAGCTTCCAAAGAAGGAGCCTCCACCACACTCCCTCCGGGGCAGAGAGTTCCACTGCTGAACGGCTCTCACAGTCAGGAAGTTCTTCCTCATGTTCAGGTGGAATCTCCTCTCTTGTAGTTTGAAGCCATTGCTCCATTGCGTCCTAGTCTCCAGGGAAGCAGAAAACAAGCTTGCTCCCTTCCCCCTGTGGCTTCCTTTCACATATTTATACATGGCCCTCATCATATCTCCTCTCAGCCTTCTCTTCTTCAGGCTAAACATGCCCAGTTCCCTAAGCCGCTCCTCATAGGGCTTGTTCTCCAGACCCTTGATCATTTTAGTCGCCTTCTTCCTCTGGACACATTCCAGCTTGTCAATATCTCTCTTGAATTGTGGTGCCCAGAATTGGACACAATATTCCAGGTGTGGTCTAACCAAAGCAGAATAGAGGGGTAGCATTACTTCCTTAGATCTAGACACTAGGCTCCTCTTGATGCCTGAGGCCAAACTCCCATTGGCTTTTTTTGCCGCCACATCACATTGTTGGCTCATGTTTAACTTGTTGTCCACGAGGACTCCAAGATCTTTTTCACTCCCCTTCGTGCTCCCTTCCCCCGAGATCTCCTTTTTGGATCTCCTCTGCCCAGAATCCCAGTTCTCCTTCTGGAGGTGACTTTCCGTCTTTCTTTTTTCATCCCCCAGGCATCATCGGCATTGCTCCCCCCCCCCCCAAAATAATACCTCTCTTACCTGTCAACCTACCGCTTATTGCTAGTTTCCACAATTCCTTGTACCGCTCTTCAGTTTGTATATTTGTTCCCCCTTTCCAGTCCCTTGCTATAAGCCAGTGGTTCTCAACCTGTGGCTCCCCAGGCTGTGTTTGGGCCTCCAGCTCCCAGAAATCCCAGCCAGTTTGCCAGCTGTTAGGATTTCTGGGAGTGGAAGGCCAAAACACCGCCTGGGGACCCACAGGTTGAGAATCATGGCTACAAGCAGTCTTGCTACAGTTAATAGGTTAGTGGAGCCCTGGTGGCGCAGTGGGTTAAACCCTTGTGCCAGCTGGACTGCTGACCTGAAGGGTTCCGATTCAAATCTCTGATATGGGGTGAGCTCCAGCCTGTCAGCTCTAGTTTGCTGGGACGTGAGAGAAGCCTCTCAGGATGGTAACACAGCCGGTTGTCCCCTGAGCAACGTCTCTGTAGACAGCCAATTTTCTCACGCCAGAAGCAGCATGCAGTATGTTCTCAAGTCGCTTCTGACACGATTAAAAAGAACAAGTGTTAATGGCTTAGATATCGTGTCCTTTTCTTCTTCTTTTAACTAGAATCCTAGAATCAAAGAGTTGGAAGAGACCTCATGGGCCATCCAGTCCAACCCCACTCTGCCAAAAAGCAGGAATATTGCATTCAAATCACCCCTGACAGATGGCCATCCAGCCTCTGCTTAAAAGCTTCCAAAGAAGGAGCCTCCACCACACTCCGGGGCAGAGAGTTCCACTGCTGAACGGCTCTCACAGTCAGGAAGTTCTTCCTCATGTTCAGATGGAATCTCCTCTCTTTTAACTATTGTTATTATATAATGATAACAAAGCCATGCGAGGACTTATCTCCATTTTTATATTCATAATATCCTCTCTCTCTGAATACCTTTCCTCCAAAATCACTGACATGTTGACATTGCCACCACATATGTGTATATGTTCCCATTTCTTGGCACCCTCTCCAGCAGTTTTTGAGTAATTTTTATTGATATTTGCTATTTTTACTGGTGTTAGGTACCATTTCGATATCGATTTATAATAGTTTTCTTTAACTCGTATTGATAAGATTTTGAGGTGCTTTTGTCCCCATAGTTGTGACCACCGTATATCGTTTATTTTGATCCCCTTCCAAGTCTTCTTCCTAAATCTCCTTGAGGATGTTGTTCTTTGTTTCGCCTTCCTTTATTTCAATTATTATCTTACATATTTTACTAGTTATTATGTTCTTCCCTATCATTTCCATTCTGTACTGTTTGCTCAATTTGGTTGAGTTTACTTAGAATCATAGAATCCTAGAGTTGGAAGAGACCCCCTCCTGGGCCATCCTCCAGTCCACCCCCATTCTGCCAAGAAGCAGAAATATTGTATTCAAATCACCCCTGACAGATGGCCAGCCAGACTCTGTTTAAAAGCCTCCAAAGAAGGAGCCTCCACCACACTCCGAGGCAGAGAGTTCCACTGCTGAACGGCTCTCACAGTCAGGAAGTTCTTCCTAATGTTCAGATGGAATCCCCTCTCTTATAGTTTGAAGCCATGGCTCCATTGCGTCCTAGTCTCCAGGGAAGCAGAAAACAAGCTTGCTCCCTCCTCCCCCCCGTGGCTTCCTCTCACATATTTATACATGGCTCTCATCATATCTCCTCTCAGCCTTCTCTTCTTCAGGCTAAACATGCCCAGCTCCTTAAGCCGCTCCTCATAGGGCTTGTTCTCCAGACCCTTGATCCTTTGAGTCTCCCTCTTTCTCTGGACACATTCCAGCTTAGAGTCAAGATCTCTCTTGAATTGTGGTGCCCAGAATTGGACACACTATTCCAGTTGTGATGTAGCCAAAGCGGAATAGAGCATGGGGAGCATGACTTCCCTAGATCTAGACACTAGGCTCCTCTTGATGCAGGCCAAAATCCCACTGGCTTTTTTTTGCTGCCGCATCACATTGTGGGGTCATGTTCCCCTTCCTCCCCACGAGGACTCCAAGATCTTCTTCACACGTACTGCTCTTGAGCCAGGCATCGTCCTCCATTCTGTCTCTTTGCATTTCATTTTTTTCTGCCTAAGTGGAGTCTCTTGCATTTGTCCCTGTTGAACTTCATTTTGTTAGTTTTGGCCCAATTTGGTGTCATCTGCAAAGTTGATGATCCTGCCTTCTAGCCCTTCATTTAAGTCATTAATCAAGATCCTGATCAGGACCGGGCCCAGGGGGGAACCCTGCTTGTGGCACTCCACTTGTCACTTCTTTCCAAGATGAAGAGGAAGACTTGGGGAGGATCACCCTCTGGGTTCGTCCATTTAACCCATTCCAGATCCACTTCCATTTCTGTTATTATTTTTTTTACCCAATTCTTGAACCATTGCTCTAGTTGTCTACAGTGGAACCATTCTGTTTCCCCGAGTTCTTCCATCACCGTTTCCTTCTTCATATCCACCTTTATCCATTCCCCTGTTTTATCTAGGTTTTTCCCCTTAGTTTTTTATCCATAATATATATTTTTAATTGGGAGAGGGAATGTCCCAATTAAAAATATAATTGGGGTCATTAGTGAGACTTCTGTCATTAGCTTTTTCCTACATTTGATCCATATTTCTAACACGTTACTCAACACTGGGTTTCCCGTTTCTCTGATTTCTTTTCTAGCTAACACGTCACAAGATATTTTCTAGATTTCTTCCTCCATTTCCTCCAAATCCCATTTTAATTATTCTAAATCCTCCATATTTGTCATTCCTCCAATAACCAATCTCAACCCATTTGCTTTATAATATTTTTTTTATATTGGAAAGTACTAATCCTCCTACATTTTGGGATCTGTACCATAATTGTTGGTTTAATCTATTTCTTTTACTGCCATTACAATATTTATTGATCATTTGTTGCCATTTATTCAGCTCTTCCTCTGAATAAATGGCAGTGAGAGCATTCTAAATATAAAAGTTACCTTCAGAAGAATTTTCATTTTGACTCATGCTATCTTTCCAAACCAAGGTAAATGTATATTTTCATATTCCATTAATTTTTGAACTGCTTCTCATAACAACAACAACAACAACTTTATTGGGTTGTTGTAGGTTTTTTCGGGCTATAGGGCCATGTTCTAGAGGCATTCTCTCCTGACGTTTAGCCTGCATCTCTGGCAAGCATCCTCAGAGGTAGTGAGGTCTGTTGGAAGTAGGAAAATGGGTTTATATATCTGTGGAATGTCCAGGGTGGGACAAAGGACTCTTGTCTGCTGGAGCTAGGTGTGAATGTTTCAACTGACCCCCTTGATTAGCATTTGATGGCCTGACAGTGCCTGGAGCAAACTTTTTTCTTGTATCTCGCCACCATCTCTACTCAGAGGTAGTGAGGTCTGTTGGAACTAGGAAAAAGGATTTATATATCTGTGGAATGACCAGGGTGGGACAAAGAACTCTTGTCTGTTGGAGCTAGGTGTGAATGTTTCAACTGACCACCTTGATTAGCATTTGATGCCCTGGCAGTTGTTTGGTGTGGCTTGTTGGTGCCTGGGGCAATCTTTTGTTGAGAGGTGATTAGATGTGCCTGATTGTTTCCTCTCTGTTGTTTTGCTGTTGTAATTTTAGAGTCTTTTAAGACTGGTAGCCAGATTTTGTTCATTTTCATGGTTTCCTCCTTTCTGTTGGAATTGTCCACATGCTTCTTGTGGATGTCAATGGCTTCCCTGTGTAGTCTGACATGGTGGTTGTGAGAGTGGTCCACCATTTCTGTATCCAGGTAGGTTGGTTCACCAGGTGCTCTGCTATGGCTGATTTCTCTGGTTGAAGGAGTCTGCAGTGCCTTTCCTGTTCCTTGATTCATGTTTGGGCCATGCTGCTGCGTTTGGTGGTCCCTCTGGAGACTTCTTATCCACAGCTGCATGGTATACAATGGTAGACTGCTGCAGAAGTGAGAGGGTCCCTCTTGTCTTTTGCTGAACGGAGCATTTGATGGATTTTCTTGGTGGGTCTGTAGATAGTTTGTATGTTGTGTTTCCTCATCAGCTTCCCAATGCGGTCAGTGGTTCCCTTGGTGTCTGGCAAGAACACTTTTCCTCTGGGTGGATCTTGGCTTCTTCTCGGTGGTCTTGCAGCCCTTCTGATGCCTGAGGTGGAGTCTCCCTTGGCCTGGAGAGCCCAGTTGAGGGGGTTCCGTTCCTCTTGGAGGAGGAGGTGGGGTTCACAGATTCTTTTTGCACGGTCTGCCAAGGCTTTGATGGGGCTTCTTCTTTTTTGACTTGGGTGATGGTTGGAGTTTTGATGTAGATATCTATCTGTGTGTGTGGGTTTTCTGTAAACGGTGTGACCCAGTTGTTGATCTGGTTTGCGGATGACAAGGACATCTAGAAAAGGCAGTCTTCCTTCATTTTCTGTTTCCATGGTGAACTGGATGTTTGGGTGGATGCTGTTGAGATGGTCCAGGAACCTGTTTCACCGTGGCCTCACCACCAGCTACTTTCAGTGGGACAATGAATTCTACAAACAGAAAGATGGAGTAGCGATGGGGAGCCCTCTCAGCCCGGTCATAGCAAATTTCTACATGGAACACTTTGAAAAACATGCCCTGGAAACAGCAGCAAAAAAGCCCACTCTGTGGTTCAGATACGTGGAGGACACTTTCACCATTTGGAGCCATGGAGGAGAAGAACTCAACAGGTTCCTGGACTATCTCAACAGCATCCACCCAAACATCCAGTTCACCATGGAAAAAGAAAATGAAGGAAGACTGCCTTTTCGAGATGTCCTAGTCATCCGCAAACCAGATCAACAATTTTCCTAGTTCCAACAGACCTCACAACGTCTGAGGATGCTTGCCATAGATGCAGGCGAAACGTCAGGAGAGAATGCCTCTAGAACATGGCCATACCGCCCAAAAAAACCTACAACAACCCAGTGATTCCGGCCATGAAAGCCTTTGACAATACATCTGGATTCTGGAAAAGATTGTTAAGGAAGCGGTCTGCAAACACTTAGAAACAAATGCAGTCATCGCTAATAGTCAACATGATTTATCAAAAACAAGTCATGCCAGACTCATCTGATCTCTTTCTTCGATAGAGCTACAAGCTGGGTAGATGCGGGGAATGATGCCGTGGATGGAGCGTGTCTGGATGTCAGGAAGGCCTTCTTCGACAAGGTCCCCCATGACCTTCTGGCAAGGAAACTAGTCCAATGTGGGCGAGGCAAAACTACGGTGAGGTGGATCTGTAATTGGTTAAATGGACGAACCCAGAGGGTGATTCTCCCCAATGCTTCCTCTTCATCTTGGAAAGAAGTGACAAGTGGAGTGCCGCAGGGTTCCGTCCTGGGCCCGGTCCTGTTGAACATCTTTATTAATGACTTAGATGAAGGGCTAGAAGGCATGATCATCAAGTTTGCAGATGACACCAAATTGGGAGGGATAGCCAATAGTCCAGAGGACAGGAGCAGAATTCAAAACGATCTTGACAGGTTAGAGAGATGGGCCAAAACTAACAAAATGAAGTTCAACAGTGACAAATGCAAGATACTCCACTTTGGCAGGAAAAATGAAATGCAAAGATACAGAATGGGGGATGCCTGGCTCGAGAGCAGTACGTATGAAAAAGATCTTGGAGTCCTCGTGGGGAGGAAGGTGAACATGAGCCAGGAATGTGATGTGGCGGCAAAAAAAGCCAGTGGGATTTTGGCCTGCATCAAGAGGAGCATAGTGTCTAGATCTAAGGAAGTAATGCTACCCCTCTATTCTACTTTGGTTAGACCACATCTGGAATATTGTGTCCAATTCTGGGCACCACAATTCAAGAGAGATATTGACTCTAAGCTGGAATGTGTCCAGAGAAAGAGGGTGACTAAAATGATCAAGGGTCTGGAGAACAAGCCCTATGAGGAGCGGCTTGGGGAGCTGGGCATGTTTAGCCTGAAGAAGAGAAGGCTGAGAGGAGACATGATAGCCATGTATAAATATGTGAGAGGAAGCCACAGGGAGGAGGGAGCAAGCTTGTTTTCTGCTTCCCTGGAGACTAGGACGCAATGGAACAATGGCTTCAAACTACAAGAGAGGAACATTAGGAAGAGGAACATCTGGAGAGGAACATTAGGAGAGGAACATCTGAACATGAGGAAGAACTTCCTGACTGTGAGAGCCGTTCAGCAGTGGAACTCTCTGCCCCGGAGTGTGGTGGAGGCTCCTTCTTTGGAAGCTTTGAAACAGATGCTGGATGGCCATCTGTCAGGGGTGATTTGAATGCAATATTCCTGCCTCTTGCCGGGGGGTTGGACTGGATGGCCCATGAGGTCTCTTCCAACTCTTTGATTCTATGATTCTATGATCTTCCAAAGGGCACCCAGGGGACACTTTCCCCCCTCAGCCTTCAGTTTTCTGAGGCTTTCCTTTTGAGAGGCCAGGCTTCTTAAAGGCCCACGTTTTCATTGAATGCACGGAGGAAGCCTGGCTGACCTGCGTCCTCCTCTCCAGGCTGTCCTGCGTATGCTCAGCTAGGCATTTTGGAGGTGGCTTCTGTGGGAGGTTGGGATTCATTCCTGGGAAGGACCCTGTGTGAGGAGCCTGGGTTCCTCTCGCTCTCCTTCAGCTGCTGGAAACCTTCCCCTGGACGGAGGACAAGGAAGGAAAGGGGGGTTGGCAGGAAAAGGCCATGACGGGGGGGGAGCTGCGCCTGCCTGCCGTGGCATCCCAACCTGGGGCTCAGCTGAGAGTGAATGGCCCAAAGGGTATCATTATGGGAATGTCTCAAACCAGCCTCAGCGTGGTTTTGGATTAGCTGGGCGGAGAGGCAGAGTCTTGGTTGGAGAAGGCAGGAAACGTGGTGGCATCCGGCATCTACTTTGGGATGCTCAGAAAGCAGGCCTGGGACCCCTTGTGGGACGGGAGGCAGCCCAGTAGTAATCTTGGCGTCCCTCAGCATTAAGCCCATCCTGGTCATTCACTGACACACTTTACCCAGTGAACGATGATGCCCTTTAATATTGCAAAGAACCATTCCTGTCTGACTGCCTGCCTGGCATTCCTTTAGGAATTCCATTCGGCCTGCAGGAGCAGGAGAGGGTCGTCGTCCTGGCTGCCTCGCCTCCACACTGGTGAGATAAGCAAGCCAGGAAAGGAGGCTTTAAAACCTCTGCCTCCCAGCTGCACCTTACTATCATCCTGCCTGCTTCTTGAGAACTTGAGAACTCAGTGCTTGGAGCTACTCCTGCGAAGTTGCTCCTTCGATATCTATTGGTGTAGCTGCTTCTTGAGAACTCAGTGCTGGAGCTACTCCTTTAGACCTGAAGTCGCTCTCTTTATACCTATCTGTGAAGCTGCTCTTTGGATCTGGTCGGTGAAGCTGTTTATTGATACCTAATTGTGAAGCTACTCCTAACTGTGAAGCTGCGCCTTAATCCTTGTTAATATCTGTTAATATTTGTATCCAACCGTCAGTCATCAGCTGACACCATATACCCTCGGCTTGCCAAGGGTCAGTCGTCCTTCTTCCATCCAATAGGAAACCTCTGCGGCTAGGGAATTAGATCTATCTGACTCATTTGTTTGATTTTCAGTATTATCTCTGCGTTTTTAATTTGGTAGTGGATTTAATAGGGTGTAGTGTAATTGTAGACTGGGGCGGTTTTGACTCTTCTAACTACTGAAAGATTACCAGCAGCTGCAGGCTGTCTGAAGGCCATTAGTAGCGGCTAGTACCTCCCAAACTACTTTGTTTTTACAGTTTGCACCTCCACTGACCTTACCCTTTTTGGTTGCGGATTCAGTACTGTTAATTACCGAACTCTTGCCAATGTTATTGCACTGTAAATGAAGGCCTTTGTAACCTTACTCCTCCTCATGTTTTGGCGACGGACAACGGGCTAACACTTAATTAACAGAGGAACTCCTGTGGACTGCTAATTGCAATGTTATATGTGGACCGTCTTGTTAAGCTTGCATTTGCACTTTACATCACGCACTTTATAATCTTCTCCAATAATGGTCAAATGGCTGGGGAAAATTGGAGATGGTTCTATGAATCAGAGGAGTGGAACTATAAGAACAATGAAATTGATAGTTTGCCATTGGGCCAGGTTAATGATATGCTATATAACAGTGCAATACTAGAGTGTCATGATGTAGAGAAAGGGGGAGGGGGGAGGGGGAGAGTTCCGGTCCTCGGGGGGGCCCCATAGAAGTTATGATGGGGAGGGGGAGATACGGGAAAGGGAGAGATAAAAAACTAATTCGGCCAATTTGTGAACAAACGCTGAGGAAAATTCCAAAATGTGCTCCTGATCAGAGGCCCAGCCTTACAGTCGACCTTGTTTGAATGTGTCCACCTGAGGCTAGGAGACCGGGACAGAATAGGGCTGTTGTTGGTGTACCGACCACCCCGCTGCACCTCAACCGCCCTACCTGAGCTTGCAGAGTTGGTCTCAGGCCTGGCATTGGAGTCCCAGCGGCTTGTTGTGCTGGGGGACCTCAATGTACATGCGGAGTCCACTCTTTCAGGAGCGGCTCAGGACTTCATGGCCACCATGGCAACTATGGGGCTGTCCCAACTAGTATCTGGCCCTACCCACTGTGCTGGACACACACTTGACCTGGTCTTCTGTCAGGGCTGGGAAGAAGGTGGCGGTGTGGAGGAGCTGTCAATCTCTCCTTTGCCATGGACCGACCACCATCTGATCAGGTTTAGACTCGTTGCAACATCTAACCTCCGCAGGGGTGGTGGACCCATTAAGATGGTCCGCCCCAGGAGGCTTATGGATCCAGAAGGTTTCCTGATGGCTCTTGGGGATGTTTCTGCTGCCTTGGATGGTGATTCTGTCGATGCCCTGGTCGCTCACTGGAATAGGGAGTTGACTAGGGCAATAGACACGATTGCTCCGGAGCGCCCTCTCTTAAGTCACCGAGCGAAACCTGCCCCTTGGTTCAACGAGGAGCTGGTGGAGCTAAAGCGAACAAAGAGATGGCTAGAGAGCGTGTGGAGGAAAGAGCCCAGCGAGCCAAACCGAACACGGCTACGCCTTTATCTAAGGGCGTATGGCGCGGCAATAGAGGCCGCGCAAAATGCTTTCTATTCGGCCAATATTGTGTCCGCAAGGAACCGTCCGGCAGAGCTGTTTCGAGTAGTCAGAGGGTTGTTGAATTCCACCTCGAGTGGGTCCCCCGACGACTCGGCAGCGCGCTGTGAAGCATTTGCTCAGTACTTTGCGGACAAAGTCGCTTTGATCCGCGCGGGCTTTGACACCACATTATCTGCGGTCTCTGAGGATGTAACTCAAGCATCTGCTTGTCCAGTTTTATTGGATTCGTTTCAATCTGTTCAACTCGACGAGGTCATTAGGGTTCTGGGAGAGGCGAGACCTACCACATGCATCCTAGACCCCTGCCCTTCCTGGCTGGTAAAAGAAGCCAGAGGGGGTTTGGCAGAGTGGGTAAAGGTGGTGGTTAATGCCTCCCTTCGGGAAGGCAAGATTCCAGCCAGCTTAAAACAAGCTGTAATCAAACTGCTGTTGAAAAAACCATCACTAGACCCCACTCAATTCGTCAACTTTCGGCCAGTTTCCAATCTCCCCTACTTGGGCAAAGTCCTGGAACGTGTGGTGGCCTCGCAACTCCAGGAATTCCTGGTGGACACGGACTATCTAGATCCGGCACAGTCTGGCTTTAGGCTGGGACATGGTACTGAGACAGCCTTGGTCGCCTTAGTTGATGATCTGCGCCGGGAACTGGACAGGGGGAGTGTGTCCCTGTTGGTTCTACTGGACCTCTCTTCGGCCTTCGATACCGTCGACCACGGTATCCTTCTGGGACGCCTCGCGGGAATGGGTCTTGGGGGTACTGCCTTGCAGTGGCTCCGGTCCTTTCTCGAGGGTCGCTCCCAGAAGGTGTCACTAGGGGACTCCTGCTCGACTCCTCGGCCATTGCACTGTGGAGTCCCGCAGGGCTCAATACTGTCCCCTATGTTGTTTAACATATACATGAAGCCGTTAGGTGGGGGGAGAAAAGAAGAACAAGGTGAAATCTTTGAGGGGAAAAAGGTTTCCTGGCTCTCATCCTTGATCTTTTCTTTCTTTCTTGACCAGGGAAATGAGGATTCTATGGAGCCAACTCTTGGATGCAGCAAGGAAACCAACAATACAGAAAGAAGAAATCTTCTCAAGGTGATGATCTTGCTAAATTGTTGACCACACTTACAGAAAAGGGAAAGAGGAAGAGTCAACTATCTGTATTGCAATTAAACACCCAAATCACTGTTGGCGTGAAGGAGAAAGCGTCCAAATGGCTGAAACGTGGAAAGAGTTTTTCTCAGGGGATGATCTGCAGGAACCTGAAAGGCCTGACACTGGGGAGAAGCCCCCTGAATGCCTGGAGTGCGGAAAGAGCTTCGCTCATAATTCAGATCTACGTAAACACCAGAAGACCCACACTGGGGAGAAGCCCTATGAATGCCTGGAGTGTGGGCAGAGGTTCATTCAGAGTTCAGATCTACGTAGACATGAAAGGACCCACACTGGAGAGAAACCCTATATGTGCCTGGAGTGTGGGAAGAGCTTCACTCATACTTCAAGCCTGTGTTTACATCAAAGGACTCACACTGGGGAGAAACCCTATGAATGCCTGGAGTGTGGACAGAGCTTCACTCGTAGAACAGGGCTAAATTTACATCAAAGGACTCACACTGGGGAGAAACCCTATAAATGCCAGGAGTGTGGACAGAGCTTTACGCGAAGAACAGGGCTACATTTACATCAAAGGACTCACACTGGGGAGAAACCCTATGAATGTTTGGTGTGTGGGAGCAGCTTTTCTGATAGTTCAGCTCTTCGTAGACATCAAAGGACACACACTGGGGAGAAACCCTTCATATGCCCAGAGTGCGGACAGAGATTCGCCCAGAGTTCAGGTCTACGTGCACATCAAAAGACTCACACTGGGGAGAAACCCCATCAATGCCTGGAGTGTGGACAGAGCTTCACTCAGCTTGCATATCTACATAGACATCAAAGAACTCACACTGGAGAGAAACCATTTGCATGCCCAGAGTGCGGACAGAGATTTGCCCAGACTTCAGGTCTGCGTGCACATCAAAGGACTCACACTGGGGAGAAACCCTATAAATGCCTGGAATGTGGGCAGAGCTTCTCTCATAGTTCAGGTCTGTGTTCACATCAGAAGACTCATTCAGGGGAGAAACGCTATAAATGTCTGGAATGTGGACAGAGCTTCACTCAGAGTACAGGTCTACGTTCACACCAAAGGACTCACAGTGGGGAGAAGCCCTATAAATGCCTGGAGTGTGGACAGAGCTTTGCTAAGAGTTCAAATCTACGTACACATCAAATGACTCACACTGGGGAGAAACCCTATACATGCCTGGAGTGTGGAAAGACCTTCAGTCAGAGCTCAAATCTACGTTCACATCAAAGGACTCACACTGGGGAGAAACACTATAAAACAGGCACAGGGAAAATGTTTTGCCCTGATGCTACCCTGTGGGCCTGGCCACAAGGGCCGGGCCAGGAGGGAGTGTGGGTGGGGCCAGAAGGGGCGGGGCCAGGGCCAGAAGGGGCAGGGCCAAATGGGCTGGGGATGGGAGAGGGCAGGGTCCAGCCAGGAGAGGTTGGGGTTGGATGGGAAAGGGCGGGATTGTGGTGGGAGGGGGCCGGGTGGGATAAGGAGGAGGAGGAGGAGAAACACATCACTGGCGAGAGCATTCTCACCAGTGCCATGTTTCTCCCCTGGGCCTCTTCTGAGTCCGGGGAAGACAGGCCACCCATGCACGGCTCAGAGGAGAAGGAGAAACATGCCGCTGGTCACAGTGCTGTCACCAATGCCATGTTTCTCCCCTGGGTCTCCTCTGAGTCTGGGGAGGGCGGGACACCTACGCAAGGCTCAGAGGAGGAGGAGGAGGAGGAACACGCCGCTGCTGAGAGCGCTCTCGCCAGTGGCGTGTAACTTCCTCCTGGTTCTCCTCTGACTCTGGGCAAAGTGGGCTACCTTCTCGAGGCTCAGAGGAACAGGAGAAATACGCTGCTGGCGAGCGCTCTCTGGGTAGTGCTGCGCAGAGGTGTGTCTCTGACACCATGTCCACATTCTGAGAGGAGGGTTGAGGCAGGTGGGGGCCGGAGGGAAGGGGCCAAGAGTAGCCGGGGGCACCAGCTGGGGAGGCTTTACCGCTGCTCCCTCCCTCCCTCCCTCAGCCCATTGTTTCGGCCAAAGGACAGAGCCTTACTTGTGCTTTGGCCGAGAGAAGGGAAACGAAGAGGAAGGGAGCAACGGAAGCAGCTTTGCCGTGGTTTCTGTTGCTCCCTCCCTCCCTCCCTCGGACCGTGTTCTCGGCCAAAGCACGGAGCCTTGCCTGTGCTTTGCGTGAGGGAAGGTCACGGAAGAGAGGGAGCAACGGAAGTGGCTTCTCCCACACAAGGAGATCGACTGATGGAGATTGGCAAATTACCAGAGATGGACAACGTGCTGAGTAAAGAGACATCTTTGACCAATTTCAAGAAAGATTGGGACTTCTTTATCACTTTTTCACAACGACAACAATAGGGGCAAATACCAGCTGTCGGATTTATGAATGAGAAGAGTGTTGCCAGACGCAGAAGTGTCCTTCCATGGGATTGTCTCAGGGGAGGAGAATAATCGGGGACAGCATTGAGTCAGTGAGGAGTCTTAGCATTAGACCCAGGTCTGTTTGGCCTTTTGTTGGTATGCCTTGTGTGTCTCGAGAGGAGTGTTTTAGTGGTGTGTGGTTTTTTTTCCTGATTTTATTTTTGTAATTGTGGTAGCCACTCATAGAGCTGTATAGTTTTAGCATTCTGTATTACAGTGGTTCTCAACTTGGGGGTGGCGACCACCGGGGGGGGGGTAGGTGTCTTGCGGCCTTTTTTGAGGGGTCGTGTCACTTCCTCCTTTGGCCCCGCCCCCTCCACCATCCCGGTATGGCTGCCGGTCCCCGGGGACACTGCAGCACGCCGAGCCCGGATCTGGTGGGGAGGTGCTCCCTAACTCCATCCCCGCCACCAGAAATGCTCCTGTGGACATTGGGGTGCACCCTGCTACAATGCTCCCGGGGGGCAAACAGCCATTCCAGAGAGGCAGAAGGGGCGGGGCCGAATGAGGCGGAGGTGAGGAGGAAGAAGAGGAGGAGGCCGCGCTCCCGCCTCAAGGCCTGGACCCTGCTTTAGAGGCGCTGTTGGAAGAGAACAGGAAGGAGGAGGAGGAGGAGGAGGAGGAGGAGGAGGAGCAAAGCCTGCCCTCCTCCTCCTCCTCCTCCTCCTCTGGGTTCTTCTTCCTCTCCGTTCTCTTCCAGAGGCGCCTCCAAACGGAGAGGAGAAGGAAGAAGAGCCCGGAGGAAGAGGAGAAGGGCAGGCGTCTCTGCTGCTGCCCCACACCGTGCCTTGCTTGCCTGGAAGCCCCAAAGAGCGGGGGGAGGAGCGAAGGGCAGCAGCAAGTCTTGCCCTTCTCTTCCTCCTCCTCCTCCTCCTCCTCCTCCTCCTCTCTGTTTGGGGGGCCTCTGGAAGAGAACGGAGAGCAGGAGGAAGAAGAGGGCACTCCACTCTCCAAGGCTTCCAGCACAACTGCTCTACATTCCGGGTATTTCTGCCCAATTTCACCCAGATCCATAGCTGTTTGGGTTCACAGTGCTCTCCCGATGTAGGAGAAGTACATCTCCTGTAAATCACTGTCCATTTCTCCAAAAGCACTCCAGTATTTTCTGTTTTTTTATGGGAGTTCTGTGTGCCAAATTTGGGTTCCCTTCAATTGTTGGTGAGGTTCACAATGCTCTTTGATGCCATGTGAACTATAAATCCAAGCAACTGCAGCTCCCAAATGTCTGGGTCTATTTTCCCCAAACCTCTCCAGTATTCTCTGTTAGTCAAGGGAGTTCTGCGTGCCAAGTTGGTTCCAGGTCTGTAATTTGTGGGGGTCTCAGTAGTCTGTGGAAGTCTGAACTGAATTGGTTGAAGGTACTGCAAATCCCATCATGCGTTGTCCATATTCCCCAAACACATTGTTTTTGTGATTAATCACTATGTTTTAATTATGTTCAAAAGTGAAAACACATCCTGCCTTTCAGATATTTACATGACTATTAATCACAGTAGTAAAATCACAGTTATAAATAATGACAAAAATCATTTTAGAGTTGGGGGTCATCACAACATGAGGAACTGTACTTAGGGGTCGCAGCATTAGAAGGGTTGAGCACCGCTGCTGTGTGAGATTTGGAAGGGTCGAAACCTCTGACTGGAAAGGCCGATGGAGCTGGGGCTGAGCTCCTTTGGGATCTCTTTCCCCCACTTCTGTGGGTCGCATCTCTCTGGGCTGGAGTCTTATGCTTCCGTTATTCAAGATATACTGTGTCTTGATCCTCTGAATCCAGCATTTCAGGACAGCTGTCTGTGCTGGTACGGCTGTACCAGGAGCTCCAACTTTATTTCTGTTATCCATTTGCAGTCATAGGGCAGGCCTCCTGTCCATCATAATTAAGCTTTGGTTCCGCCCCTTGTTCAGGGCTCTGGGAGGGAAAGGAGCCATTTTTGGGCAGTCTCTCATAAGGAAGCTAAACTATAGGACGTAGACCAGCTCGTCCCGTAGAAACAGAAACAGAAATTCCAGGGAAAAGGTGCCAAGGCTTTGGCTGAGAGCTCACAGCCTCACAGCAATCAGAGGGAAAACAACCCTGAGGTTTTCAAAGAATTCTCTGAGGGAGGACAGCACTACAGATCCATGGAACTCCATCTGAAACATCTTCAAGCCTCGGCTGGTAGGTCTACTCGATACCCAGATGCATTTGGAATCGGTAGTAGGACCCACTCCGATGAGGCATAGATAGTAAACGGCCTGGGAGAGGCTAAATAGGGTTTTTCCTACAGAGAAAGTACACTTAATTAAAGTCCGGTACCAGTCCATTGAGGACTAGACTCAGAAAGCCTTGAAGTGTTGTTTGTTCCATAATAAAGACTGTTGTATCATCAAAGATTCTAAAGACCATCACTTCAGAAAAATCCCCGAGAACCTCTCTTTGAGGCGCTCTGGCTTCCTGCTGGGCTTAAAGTCTATGTCCTATAGAAAAGACAGCTGTTACAGGCCCAGCGCGCAACAGAACAGCTGCCCCTCCCTGTTTGCAGGTGTGGTTTTCATTGATGATGACGATGATGATGGCGATAATTTTGCTTTGTACCTTTGAGCCTCTCCTCGTGGCTCAAGGCCGCTCCTCACAACAGCTTCAAACATTATAATCATGAAGCGGCCGTGGGAAAGAGTTGGATTTGATGCGGATGGCTAGGATGGTTTTAAATCTTGTATTTTAATACTTTGATAAATGTTTGTTAATGTTTATGTTTATGTATGGTGTGTGAATTTGTGTCCCGGCATTGAATGTTTGCCGTGTATATGCTGTACCCTGAGTGCCCTGAGCTGGGGTGAGAAGAAGGGCGGGATATCAATGGTTTCAATCAATCAATCAATCAATCATCAGCCTTCACAAGCTCAGGGGATGCCTGCCATAGATGTGGGCATTTCAGTCGAGAATGTCTCCGGAACATGGCCAGACAGCCCTGAAAACACGCTGCAGCCCAGGGATTCAGGACATGAATCTTAGGATACTAGACCTCCTGGGCCACCATCCAGTCCAACCCCGTTCTGCCAAGAAGCAGGAATATTGCATTCAAAGCACCCCTGACAGATGGCCATCCAGCCTCTGCTTCAAAGCTTCCAAAGAAGGAGCCTCCACCACACTCCCTCCGGGGCAGAGAGTTCCACTGCTGAACGGCTCTCCTTACAGTCAGGAAGTTCTTCCTCATGTTCAGGTGGAATCTTCTTTCTTGTAGTTTGAAGCCATTTTTCCATTGCGTCCTAGTCTCCAGGGAAGCAAAAAGAAAGCTTGTTTGGAATGCGGCACTTATTCTATCTGCTGTACGAATCCACTTTAAATCTGGTTTCTGCCTCCTGCAGAATTCTGGGGTTTGTAGTGCAGTGGGGTTGTTAAAGGCTCCTCCCTAAACTACAAACCCCAGGATTCTGCAGGAGGCAGAAACCAGTGTGACCAGGTCCTAGATTGAAATGTCAGTATAGTAGGTTTTTACCTGTTATATCATAGAATCCAAGAGTTGGAAGAGACCAATTCCTGGGCCATCCTCCAGTCCAACCCCATTCTGCCAAGAAGCAGGAATATTGCATTCAAAGCACCCCTGACAGATGGCCATCCAACCTCTGTTTAAAAGCTTCCAAAGAAGGAGCCTCCACCACACTCCCTCTGGGGCAGAGAGTTCCACTGCTGAACGGCTCTCACAGTGTTTTATATATATATATATATGTTATATGCACGGAGCCCCCAGTGGTGCAGTGGTTTAAACCACTGAGCTGCTGAACCGCTGACTGAAAGGTCGCTGGTTCGAGTCCGGGGAGTAGGGCGAGCTGCTGCTGTAAGGCCCAGCCTCTGCCAACCTAGCAGTTTGAAAACATGCAAATGTGAGTAGATCAATAGGTACTGTTCCAGCAGGAAGGTCACATCGCTCCATGTGGTCCTGCCTGTGGCCACATGACCTTGGAGGCCGTGTCTTCAGCCTAGAAATGGAGATGAGCACCCACCCACCCCACCCCCCCCCCCCGAGTTGGACACGACTACACGTAATGCCCGGGGAAAACCATGACCTATGTTATCGCACCCGAATGTTATTCCATGTTATTCCCCTGACTTTTGGCGCTTGTTAGAGGAGAACAGGAATGCCAATGGGGCTGCGGTGAGAAGAGCCGCGCCAGCCCGTCCCCTTCTGCTTCACTGTCGGGACAAGCCAAGGCTGAGCATGGCCTGCGGACGGAGGGTACGCTTGCATTAATAAAAGAGCGGGGTTAAGAACTTGGCCCGCTGCTCCATGTGCTTTGGCCAGTAGCTGGCCCCTTGGAGCGCCTCTGGTGTCGCTGTGAGAAGGTCCCCCATTGTGTATGTGGCAGGGCTCAGGCTGCATCGTAGTCTGTGGTCTGTGGTTGGCTCTTCTCTGCCCTCGCATGTTGTGTCCTGTGTGCCTCGTGGTGCCGGAGCGCAGCCTGTCCAGCCCCTTCTAGGTCGCCAGTGCTCTGTGTGCCTGGGGGAGTCTCTCATTCGGTCTTAGCCATGGAGTGAGGTCTCAGCCTGCCACTTTTGGACTCTTGCTTGCTGAGGTGTTCCTGTGAGCATCCCTCTGGACCTTGGGAAGGTGTTTCATGCTGGCTGATACTGAATAGTGGACAGGCCGGAGATGCCCCTGCCTTGGTCCTTCCACTATTGGCTGCTACTGCCTGGTGGATGTCCGGTGGTGCGATGCCGGCTCAACAATGTGGTTTCTCCAGTGGCGCGGGGTGCAGGCACCCTGTGAGGATGCAGCATGTCTCATGAAGCACCACATCCACTCTTTTAGCATGAGTGGGTGTGCGTACTCAGCAACAGAGGGGCCAAGCACAAGGGCTGGTGGTATGTCTTTGCTGGGCCTGGTTGTGGTGCCCATCCAGGTGGTGCCAGTCTGATCTTCTGTGGGGCGTTCCTTCTGGCGCCACCCACTTTGGGCTGGATGCTCACATGGTGCTTCTTGTGGGTCAGAGCACGGCCCAGGGGGGCTACCAGCAGGATCCTAGCCGGAATTTTATTTTCGGGGGTGGGGGGTGGGGTTGAAACCTGCCTCCAATTGCGTGCAGCTCCGCCCCTGCCAACCACCTCCACCAAGTCTGGCCTCCTTAATGAAAGCATTCAACACCCCCCCCCCCACCCCCAACTTGGTTGTTTTTCTACATTGGCTATGGCTGCAAGTAATGACAGTGTGAATAAATTGTCAATATTTGCTTTATTTTTATTTATTTATTATTTGAACTTCGATGCCACCACTCCCCTGTCTAAAATATAACACAATTTAAAAACAGCAATATCAGAGATCAAAGGCCTGTCGAAACAGGTCTGTCTTCCATGCCCTGCGGAAAGCTGGTAAGTCCCGCAAGGCACGGGCTTCAGGTGGTAGAGTGTTCCAGAGCGATGGTGCCACTGCAGTGAAGGCCCTGTGCCTGGTTGCTGTGAGGCGCAAGGTCTTGACACTGGGGATTTCCAACAGATCTTGGTCCTCAGAACGGAGGGATCTCTGAGGGGGCTGGGAGGGGGAGAGACGGTCCCTCGGGGACATCGGCCCCAGACCAGGCCAGGCCTTCAAGGTGAGGACCATCACCAGCTTGAGGGAATCGTGCTTGCCGTTCTGGAGGGACTCTTCTTCCTTTTTTGTGCCTCATAGACTTAGCAGCATGGGGAGTGGGTTCACCATTTATTTTATTTGTGTATTTGGTTTACTTCTACCCCGCCTTTCTTTTTTTTTATTTAATTTTTTATTAATGTATCACATTTATTACATACTATTACATTTTGTACATCAACCTCTTTAACATGTTGTTTTGTTGTTTTGCTCTGACATTTCCCCCCCTTTTCTCTTTTTTTTCCCCCTTTTTTCACCACAGTGCTCCCCTCCACCCGTCTCAAGCCACCATTCTTACATTTCATCTGTCCAAAATTTCATTTCTTCTTGTGACGGTAATTTTCCTTCCTTGTTTTTTAATCCATTTACCACAAATCTTCCCCATACAGCATCAAAATCACTTTGTTTCCATGTACCTTTTTTAACCTTTAATATACATGTCAATTTATCATTTCTTGCTATTTTCCATGCTTCCTTATACCACTCCTCTATTTGTATATTCATTTCTTTTTTCCAATTCCTTGCTATAAGCAGTCTTGCTATAGTTAGTAAGTTTGTTATCGCTTCTTTATCCTCCTTTTTCAGTTGCTTATCGTTATATACTGATAGTAAGGCTATACTAGGACTTTTATCTAATTTTATATTCATTATAGTTTCTATTTCTCTAAATACTTTCTCCCAAAAATTATTTACATATTTACATTGCCACCACATGTGTATATATGTTCCTGGTTCTTGACACCCTCTCCAACAATTTATTGAGTTATTTTTATTCATATATGCTATTCTTACCGGTGTCAAGTACCACTTCCATATTAACTTGTAATAGTTTTCTTTAACTCGTATCAATAAATTTTTTAAATGTCTTTGTCCCCATAATTGTTGCCACTCTATTTCACTTATTTTTATCCCTAAATCCTCTTCCCAAATCTCTTTAAGGGTGCACTTTTTTGTTTTTTCATCCTTCATTTCAATTAGTATCTTATAGATTTTGCTAATTATACCTCTCAAGTTTTCGTGTTCTTCTACAGCCCTTCCCTTCTGTATTCTTTGTTCGAATTGATTGAGTTGGCTTCCATTTCTATTATTTTTTTTCCAGTTTATTAACCATTGTTCTAGTTGTATAAAATGAAACCATGATAATTTTATTTCTTTAAACTCTTCCAACATCCTTTCCCTCTTCGTTTCCACCTTCATCCAATCCCCTATCCTATCTAAGTTTATTTCCCTTACCTTTTTATCCATTACTTTTTAAAAATTTTTGGGGAATTTCTTTTCCATCACTATTGGGGTTATAATTGATCCCTCCTTTATTAACCTCCCCTTATATTTATTCCATACTTTCAGTATGTTGCTCAACATTGGGTTTCTAATTTCCCTCATTTCTTTTCTAGTAAACTGTTTAAAAAATATATTCCAAGTTTCATCTTCCACTTTTCCTGAATCATTGCTAAGCCAATCTATCCCCTTTTTTGACCATTCCTTCTATAACCAAACTTAATCTACTTGCTTCATAATATTTTTTTATATTAGGTAGTGCTAATCCACCCTCCTTTTGCGATCTGTACCATAATTGTTTATTTAGTCTGTTTCTTTTACTTCCATTACAGTACTTATTAATCATTTGTTGCCATCTAGTTAGTTCTTCTTCTGTAATTTGAAGTGGTAGCATCCTAAATATAAAATTTATTTTTGGAAGTATTTTCATTTTTACTAATGCTATTCTTCCAAACCAGGATAAGCGTATACCTTCGTACTCTATTAACTTTTTCTGGACTTCTTTCCTTAATGTTACTACATTTACTTCCTCTATCTCTTTTAAATCCTTAGTTATTATTACTCCCAAGTATTTTAGTTTGTTCTTAATTCTTATTCCCCTTTTGCTCTGTTCTATAAAATCTTTTTCTTCTTCTCTTGTATAATTAAGTAGCATCATTTCTGACTTGTTCCAATTAACTTGTAAACCCATTGCTTTCCCAAATATCTCCAAATGTTCTTTTATTCTATCCATTTTCTCCACTATATTTTCTATAAATAACAATGTATCGTCAGCGAATAAGCTCACCTTCTGTTTCTCCTTTTTTCCTAACCCTTCTAAGTTTTTATCGTTCCTTATGTTATTAGCAAACAGTTCTATCACCATAGCAAATAGTATCGGAGACAAAGGGCACCCTTGCCTGGTTCCTCTAGTCACTTTTATTTCGTTTGTCACTCCATCATTTATAGTTACCACTGCTGAGTTCCTTGAGTAAAATTGTTTTAGTACTCCTTTTATTCTATTTATTCTATTCTATTCTACCCCGCCTTTCTTCTCACCCGGGAGGGGACTCAGGGCGGCTTACATATATATCCAAGGCACAATTCGATGCCCATAACATACAACAGTAATAAAACAAATAGCATAAATTAGTAATCAACAGTAATACATTACATCTAAAACCAATAAAACCAGTAAAAATTTCATACAAACCAGTACAGACCAATTACTCCTTATTGCCGGTCAATGTTCGCCATCTCCTAGTTCGAAGTTTCCATTCCACCTTTATCAGTCCTGTCGGTCCTATTTGTCTGGCTATCCTCACCTAGTTAGCAGATTGCCCGAAGGCCTGGCCCCACAACCACGTCTTTACCTTCCTCCTGAAGGACAGGAGGGATGTCGACGCCCTGATATCCACTGGGGAGAGAGTTCCACAGGTGATGAGGGGCCACCACCGAGAAGGCCCTGCCCCTTGTCCCCACCAGCCTCACTTGGGAAAGCGGTGGGGTCGAGAGCAGGGCCCCCCCAGATGATCTAAAATTCCGGGGTGGGGTGTAGAGGGAGATCCGTTCGGACAGATACACTGGACCAGAAGGTCAAAACCAGCACCTTGAATTGGGCTTGGAACTGAACCGGCAGCCAGTGGAGCTGGCACAGCAGAGGGGTATGTTGCTCCAGTGAGCAGCCTGGCTGCACCTCGCTGGACCAGGGCGACTCAAATGATCAAGGGTCTGGAGAACAAGCCCTATGAGGAGCGGCTTAAGGAGCTGCCCATGTTTAGCCTGAAGAAGAGAAGGCTGAGAGGAGATATGATAGCCATGTATAAATATGTGAGAGGAAGCCACAGGGAGGAGGAGGAGGGAGCAAGCTTGTTTTCTGCTTCCTTGGAGACTAGGACGCAATGGAGGAATGGCTTCAAACTACAAGAGAGGAGATTCCATCTGAACATGAGGAAGAACTTCCTGACTGGGAGAGCCGTTCAGCAGTGGAACTCTCTGCCCCGGAGGGAGTGTGGTGGAGGCTCCTTCTTTGGAAGCTTTTAAGCAGAGGCTGGATGGCCATCTGTCAGGGGTGATTTGAATGCAATATTCCTGCTTCTTGGCAGAATGGGGTTGGACTGGATGGCCCACGAGGTCTCTTCCAACTCTGTGATTCTATGAGGCTGGATGGCCCTCTGTCAGGGGTGCTTTGAATGCAATATTCCTGCTTCTTGGCAGAATGGGGTTGGACTGGATGGCCCACGAGGTCTCTTCCAACTCTGTGATTCTATGAGGCTGGATGGCCATCTGTCAGGGGTGCTTTGAATGCAATATTCCTGCTTCTTGGCAGAATGGGGTTGGACTGGATGGCCCACGATGTCTCTTCCAACTCTTTGATTCTATGATTCTATGACTGCTTGTAGCCGAACCGTCTTCAAGGGCAACCCCGCGTAGAGTGTGTTGCAGTAGTCTATTCGGGGGATGTAACAAGAGCGTTAAAATTCATGAGGAAACCACGGGGTTTTTTTAACCTGAAAAACTGGGGGGGGGGGGGGGGTTGAACCCCTAACCCCCCCTCCCCCTACAGGCCTGTCTCCCAGGCGCATGCGCGGGGGTGCTGCAAGGAGGAAGAGGAGGGGGGAGCAGCAGCAGAGGGCGCTCTTCCTCCTCCCGCCAGGGGGCCTCCGCCTGGGCGCTGGGCGGCCTTTCCTCCCAGGCGGAAGAGCGCCACCTTCTGGCCGCAAAGAGGATGCCAGAGGGAGGGCGGGGCCAGGAGCAGCGCCCGCCTCCGCCGCCAATCAGCGCGCCGGGCCACGCCCCCTCCCCGCCCGCCCGCCCTTTCCTCTCTCCCTCTTGCCTTGCTTCCGGTGAAGCTCCATCTTCCGGTGAAGCAGGCCGCCTTCTTCTTCTTCTTCTTCCCGGTGAGGCGAAGGGCGGCGGGGGTGGGAAAGGGGGGTGGCCGGGAGAGTGAGGAGGAACTCTGTGGGCACATCTCCTTGGCCTCCGAAGCTCGGTCTGGGGGGGGGGGGGCGAGTTCCCTAAGCCGCTCCTCATAGGGCTTGTTCTCCCCTCCCCCTTCCCACAGCCCCCCCCCCAAGGGACGCCCCTCCTCCCCCTCCTCCTCCTCCGTAGGGGAGGGCTTGGCTCCCGCTCCACAGCCCAGCACCACCCAAGTTAAAATCACTCCCCCCCCCCCCCCCGTGGGATCCTATTTGCCTGCCTGGGCGCCCCGGGGGGGGGGGGGAGTCCGTGAGGGCGGGGAAGCCCTTCTTATTATTTATTTATTGATTGATGTATTGACTTTGCTTCTATCCCGCTGTATCTCAAGCCCGAAGGCGACTCACGGCGGTTCACAAACAGTAAAAACAGTAGAAACAGCAGTGGTTTATAAATCTCAGTTGGAAGGAAACCCCAAAGGCCATCAAGTCCAGCCCCCACCTTTCTGCCAGGCAGGAAGATAGAATTACTATTCTATTATTATACATCATCATCAAGCCGCATCGAGTCCCTCGGGAGATGCTAGCGGGGTACAAATAAAGTTTAATAATAATAATAATAATCATCTTCATGATGATGATGATGATGATGATTAGACTAAGGCAGTTGAAAGGGAACCCCAAAGGCCAACTAGTCCAGCCCCCTTCTTTCTGCCAGACAGGAAGATAGAATTATTATTATTATTATTATTATACATTGTTGTAAGACTTAGACAGTTGGAAGGGAACCCCGAAGGCCATCCAGTCCAGCCCCCTTCTTTCTGCCAGACAGGAAGATAGAACTATTATTATTATTATTATTATTATTATTATTATTATACATTGTTGTTGTTGTAAGACTCAGACAGTTGGAAGGGAACCCCGAAGGCCATCCAGTCCAGCACCCTTCTTTCTACCAGACAGGGAGATAGAATTACTGAAGGAGCAACAACAGTAATGATAATGATAATAATAATAACAGTAAGTAAAGCTTATGACAGGCTCTCCCATCCTTTCTGCTTGAAATAATGATAACAGCAATAATAATAATAATAATTATTATTATTATTATAGACACTTGGAAAATGTCCGACATGTGATCCAATACAACAGCCAGCATAGCGATTTTGTTTGCTATGTACTAATATGGTTGTGTTTCAAATAATAATAAGTAACGCTTATGGCAGGTTCTCCTTTCTGCCCCATAGAACAACAACAACAACAACAACAACAAGTCAAGGTTATAGCAGTTTCCCCCATCCTTTCTGCTCCATATAATAATAATAATAATAATAACAACAACAACAGTAAGTCAAGGTTATGACAGGTTCCCTCATCCTTTCAGTAAAAACAGTAGAAACAGCCGTGGTTCCATACAACATATAACAATTGACTTAACACATTATCCATAAATTACTAATAAGCAATTACAGTGCACAATTATTACAAAAAACAACCGCACCCAATCTTCTCCTCATCCAAGCGTAGTC
Organism: Anolis sagrei; assembly: GCF_037176765.1. Classification (NCBI taxonomy): domain Eukaryota; kingdom Metazoa; phylum Chordata; class Lepidosauria; order Squamata; family Anolidae; genus Anolis; species Anolis sagrei. The sequence goes on from NC_090026.1 coordinate 134,407,831, forward strand.
CAGGTTCGTCGTCCATTGTTCCATTCCTATGTTCCATTACCAGATTGCACTAAATTACTCAAACGCCTGCACAAACATCCAGGTCTTCACCTTTTTGCGGAATACCATTAGAGATGGTGCTAGTCTAATGTCCGTAGGAAGGGCGTTCCACAGCCGAGGAGCCACCACCGAGAAGGCCCTCTCTCTCGTCCCCGCCAGCCGGGCTTGAGAAGCAGGCGGGATCGAGAGCAGGGCCTCCCCGGAAGATCTCAAAGTCCTGGTGGGCTGATAGGCCGAGATACGTTCGGATAGGTAGGTTGGGCCAGAACCGTTTAGGGCTTTAAAGGCCAACGCCAGCACTTTGAATTCAGCCCGGTAGCAGATCGGTAGCCAGTGGAGTTGGCTCAACAGGGGGGTTGTATGCTCCCTGCGCTCCGCTCCTGTTAACATCATGGCTGCCGAGCGTTGGACTAGTTGGAGCTTCCGAGCTGTCTTCAAAGGCAACCCCATGTAGAGAGCCTCCCGTGGCGCCTCTCTCTCTCTCTCTCTCTCTCCCCCCCCCCCCCCCCCCCGCGTGTCCAACCCCCACAAGGAGACAGGCGTTGCCCCCCCCCTTTGCCGGAAGCCCCGGCCCGCCTCCCTCTCTCTCGAGCTCTCCCCGGAAGGATCCATCTGAACATGAGGAAGAACTTCCTGACTGTGAGAGAGAACCGTTCAGCAGTGGAACTCTCTGCCCCAGAGGGAGTGTGGTGGAGGCTCCTTCTTTGGAAGCTTTGAAGCAGAGGCTGGGTGGCCATCTGTCAGGGGTGATTTGAATGCAATATTCCTGCTTCTTGGCAGAATGGGGTTGGACTGGATGATGGCCCAGGAGGTCTCTTCCCACTCTAGGATTCTAGGATTCTATGATACCTTCCTCCTCCCTCTGAGGATGCTCGCCCGCCATAGATGCAGGTGAAGTGTCAGGAGAAATGCCTTCCTCTATACATCTCTCTCTCAATATTTCCTGCAAATGAATCCATTGAACATCCTGTACATCATAAGCACATCTAAAGATACCTATAAGAGCACCGACAGAGTTATGAGCTTGATGCTTATCATAGACACCCGTGTTCGTTGTAGATGCTTCCATTCAGCATCCTATATTTCCACGTGTTTCAAGAGACTTACAAGGTTGCCAACTCGGTCCGTGTTCCCCTGGGAAATACAGGTTCCTGTGTTTAGTGGGATCTAGATCCAAGGGACAAAGGGAGCCTGCCGAAAGCGGTGGCTGACGACAGATTTATGTTCAGCTCGGCGGCGCAAGAACGTGTTGTGCGAATGCTGTGATTTGGAACTGAAGAATAAGTTTCACCAGTCACATGATGATTGGCTGAACTGATTTATTCTTCTTTTCGTGTACAAGGGGGCTGTTGTGTTGTGCGTAGGCGCTGCAGGGAATGCCATGGGTGTACCCAACCTGCATTTCCGCAAGGCCTGCCTTCCTTCCTATCCTTCCTTCCTTCCTTCCTTCCTTCCTATCCTTCCTTCCTTCCTTCCTATCCTTCCTAACCTTCCTTCCGCAAGGTCCTTTTATTTATTTATTTATTTATTTATTTGTGGTGTCAGAACAACCAGTGAAATTAGATTACATTTCTAACAGAAAACAAAGAAGACAAGCAAGTTACAAAATGTGTGAGTTTGGTAGTTGATTAAATGTCCTTTGACCAGTCTCTGTCCCCTTGGAGTGCTGCCTCTGGTGTTGCCGCAAGAAGAAGGTCCTCCCTTGTGCATCATGTGGAAGAAGGCCTCTGCTTGCATTGCAGCAGGTGGTCAGTGGTTTGCTCTTCTCCACACTCGCATGTCGAGGATTCCACCCTGTAGCCCCATTTCTGAAGGTTGGCTCTGCATCTCGTGGGGCCAGAGCACAGCCTGTTCAGCACCTTCCAAGTCACTTCCAGTCCTCTGTGTGCCCAGGGGGAGTCTCTCATTGGGTATCAGCCATGGGTTGAGGTGCTGGGTTTGAGCCTGCCACTTTTGGACTCTCGCTTGCTGAGGTGTTCCAGCGAGTGTCTCTGTAGATCTTAGAAAACTATGTCTGGATTGAAGTCGTTGACGTGCTGGCTGATACCCAAACAGGGGATGAGCTGGAGATGTCTCTGCCTTGGTCCTTTCACTATTGGCTGCCACTTCCCGGCGGATGCCAGGTGGTGCAATACCGGCTAAGCAGTGTAATTTCTCCAGTGGTGTGGGGCGCAGACACCCCGTGATGATGTGGCATGTTTCATTAAGAGCCACATCCACTGTTTGAGCGTGGTGAGATGTGTTCCACACTGGGCATGCGTACTCAGCAGCAGAGGAGCACAGCGCAAGGGCAGATGTCTTCACTGTGTCTGGTTGTGACCCCCAGGTTGTGCCAGTCAGCTTGCGTATGATGTTGTTTCTAGCGCCCACTTTTTGTTTGAAGCCTCCTCGCAGGATTGCAAGACATCCGGGCGTCCCCTGGGCAACGTCTTCATAGACGGCCGATTCTCTCGATCCAGAAGCAACCAGAGACCTGGACTAAACTTGGCATACAGAACTCCCATGACCAAAAGAAGATATTTGAGAAGTTTGGGTAAAATGAATCCAGACATTTGGGAGTTGCAGTTGGACTTACAATCAAAGGGCATTCTGAACTGCACATACAATAGAATCCAATCAAACTTAGCACCTACCTGGCAGGCTGTCACTCACCTTAGCACTAATCTGGGCCCCTGTCTCTTGCATCCGATGGGCTGTGGTGCATAAATATAGGATCCCACGAGGGAAAGCGATTTGAACTTGGGTCCCTGTCTCTAGCATCCTATGGGCTGTGGGGTAGATAGATAGGGAAACGTTTTTAATCTGTGCCACTGTACCTTGGCACATCAAGAGAGGGCGACTCCTTCCTATCTTCCTCTCTCCAGGAGGAGGAGGAGGAGGAGGAGCAGCAGCGTTGCCTCTTGGCCCTGCCTGCAGGAATCAGGCGCCAGCCCTGCTCAAGCACTTCTCTGGGAGTGAAACCCTGGAAGTGCAGGATCACTCTCACAACCCCCATGTCAGACTACACAGAGAAGCCACTGAAATCCACAAGAAGCAGGTGGAGAATTTCAAGAGAAAGGAAGAAACCATGAACATGAACAAAATCTAGCTACCAGTATTTAAAAAACCCTCTACAATCATAACAGTAAATAAAGAACACTCAAAAACAGGAGAACTCCAGACAAGAAACAATCAGGGACAGATAATCACTAGGGCTGGGCAATTCGTTTCGTTAATTCGTAATTCGTTAAAAAATTCGTTAATTTTTGAATTACGAAACGATTACAAAACTTATTTTTAAACCTGGAAGTGTTTTTAAATATCGAAACGGCAGGCGCCAAAATTTTTTGTATTTCCGTCCATTTCGGAAATACGTAAGATGGCCGCCTGGCTTGCTGGGAGCTCTCCTCTCTCGGCGCCGGCTGAGCAAGCGAGCGAGAGGGCGAGGGCGAGCGGCGAGCGAGAGGGCAAGGGTGAGCGGCGAGCGAGAGGGCAAGAGCGAGCGGCGAGCGAGAGGGTGAGTGAGAGGGCGAGCGGCGAGCGAGAGGGCGAGTGAGAGGGCGAGTGAGAGGGCAAGAGGGAGGTCTCCTTCTCTTTCTTTCATTGGCTCAATGCTGTAGCATCCTGGGAGTTGTAGTTTGGCAGCCTGGGAAAAAGAGCCCCTCCTGGAAGGAACCCATCCCAGTGAGAGGGCGAGCGAGAGGGCGAGCGGCGAGCGAGAGGGCCCGCCAGAGTGAGTGCCTGCCTTCCCTCAATAATAATTTCTCCTCCCTATTCTACTAAATTAATAATTAAATTTAAAAAATATTTTTAAAATATTGGGAAAAAAAGGGCGCCATCTTTACAAAATGTTTTGTAAATATTTACGAAATTTCGTAAATACCGAACTTTTTTTTTGGAAAATTTTGTAATTATTTTAAATATCGAAACAAAAAAACACCCCAATTACAAATCGATTTTAGAAACAAATTTTTGCGTTGTTACCCAGGCCTAATAATCACCCGTTAACAAAGGGCTCTCCCAGACAGTACCGCACCTGAAACTGCCAGGCCATTAAATGCTAATCAAGGTGGCCAATGGAAACATTCACAACTACCTCCAACAGACAAGAGTTTTTTTCTCCCACCCTGAACATGCCACACACACACACACACACACATATATATACACATGTATAACCCCATTTTCCTAGTTTCCAACAGACCTCACAACCTCTGAGGATGCCTGCCTTAGATGCAGTGAAATGATTAGGAGAGAATGCTTCTGGAACATGGCCGTACAGCCCAGAAAACACACAACAACCTAGCCCTTTTTATTGTTTTTAATGTCCTTGGCAAGCCTGAGCTCATTTTGCACTTTTGAACCTTTTCCCAACAGGAGTTGGTTATTCATTTGAATTCTTCTTTGGTGATTTCTCCCCTTTTCCACTTCTTGTGCATGTCTCTTTTGAGTCTTAGCCCATTTAGAAATTCTTTGGACATCCATTTTGGCTTCTTTGCACTTGTTTTATTTTTTTAGTTGAAATCGCCCATGACTACTGTGCCTCTTCTTTGTGCCTGTTTGGTCAACTGTTGACAGAAAGCTTCATCAAGTTTTTCATCCTGGCTCGGAGGTCTGTAGTAGACACCCACAACTAGATCTTTTTGAGTTCTGGTTCTCTTGATTCTTATCCCGGTGCTTTCAAGCTGGTTTCCCAGATTGCAGTCTTGCACCTCTTCTGCGTCTTAACTTTTTTAATTATAACGCTACTCCTCCTCCTCTCCTCTTTGTTCTGTTTCTGTGAAAGAGGTTATAATGTCTACATTCCAGCGGTAGGAGTCATCCCACCAGGTTTCAGTGATGCCTGTGACATCGTAAGTATGGTGTTGTGCTAAAAGTTGGAGTTCGTCTTGTTTATTTCCCATGCTCTGTGCATTAGTGTAAAGACATGTGAGCCCCTGAGATCTTCCCCTGAGCTGTTTATTGTGCTCTCGGTACTTGTTTGTCATTGTGTTTGTGCAGCCCTCCGTTTAGCCTTCTGGTGGTTCCCTGGCATTGTGGGTAAAGTAGTGTTCGCAAGGCTGTTGTCCCCCTCCCCTGGTGGACCTAGTTTAAAGTGCACCTGATGAGATTTGCGAGTCCGTGAGCAAAGAGGTGTTTTCCTACTTGTGTGAGATGCATCCCATCCCTTGCCAGTAGGCCATCCTCCTGGAAAAGCAGGCCATGGTCGAGGAAGCCAAAGCGTTGTGAAAGAAGCAGACAAATGCAGTACTGACTTTGTTAATAGCCCTATTAATAAAAATGAAAATAAAAAGCTCTGTCATTCAGCCCAGTTCCTGCCGGAGCCTTTGTTGTCTCAATGCTGCAGGATCCTGGCTTTGTCGATGAGCGGTCCCTGTTTTTGCATCTCACCGTGGGCTCAACCGAGGAAATTAATGGCCTGCATGGGATTAGTTCAGCATGGACTCATTTTGTGAGCATCCCAACAACCCTCAATTTGGTTTTGAATTAGCCGGGTGGGAAGGCAGGTTCTTCGTAGTTTGGAGGATTTGTGAGACATTTAGTGACCTTTTGGGATGCTCAGTCGGGAGTCCCTGTGGCCTGGGAGGTAATGAAATAATCAGTAAAGACATCCTTTTGTCTTTCTGCATATTTAGCACATGCTGGTAATTTCTCCTTTTTTGCCTCCATTCCCTCCTTTTCCTTCTATCCACCCTTTTGTCCTTCTTTTATTTCTTCCTTTCTTCTGTCCTTCCTATATACCTTCCTTCCACCCATCTATCTTTCCCTCCCTCCCTCCCTCCCTCCTTCCTTCCTTCCTTCCTAGAATCATAGAATCATAGAATCCAAGAGTTGGAAGAGACCTCCTTGGCCATCATCCAGTCCAACCCCATTCTGCCAAGAAGCAGGAATATTGCATTCAAAGCACCCCTGACAGATAGCCATCCAGCCCCTGCTTCAAAGCTTCCAAAGAAGGAGCTTCCACCACACTCCAGGGCAGAGAGTTCCGCTGCTGAACGGCTCTTACAGTCAGGAAGTTCTTCCTCATGTTCAAATGGAATCTCCTTCCTTCCTTCGTTCCTTCCTTCCTTGTTTGTGTTTGTTGAATCACCTTTGAACCACAGCAAGTTTTTGTTTCTGTTACTTTCACGTAAAGCATCTGAATTCATTCCTTGTGTTTATGAATCGGTGACCACTTTGGCTGGTTTCCGTGTATGTCCTTGAGATACTTCATGTTTCTGTGTCTTGGCATTGTCATTTTCAACATGGAGGGCTGGAGGACGTGTGGCGAGAACTCCGTGACGGAGCATCGAGATCAGCTTATGAGGCATTCAGGGAGTCCTATGAGCATGCTATCGCCGAGGCAAAGCGAGTATGTTATGCTTCTTTGATAGCGTCTGCTAGCTCACGCCCGGCAAAATTGTTCAAAATAATTCGATCTCTAACTACGGTTCCTACCGTCCCACAAAGTGGTGATCAGGCCCCTCCCGCCGAGGTTTTTCAGAGCTACTTTGCAGACAAGATCTCGCTACTTCGCTGGGACCTCCCTGCCACAATTGAGACAGTGAGAGAACTTGAGACTCCGTGGCCACTTGCTGGGCCCATCCTTGACCGGTTCATCCCGGTGGACGCAGGGGCTGTCGATAGGCTCATCGCTGCAGCTAGACCGACCACTTGCTCCCTCGATCTGTGTCCCTCTTGGTTGGTGAAATCCTGCTTGGAGGGATTACGTGACCCTCTGTTGAAGATCATAAACAGCTCCCTTGAGCAAGGAGTCTTTCCAGAGGGTTTAAAGGAGGTGGTGGTCTCTCCCTTGCTGAAGAAACCAGACTTAGATCCCTCGGTTCCCTCCAGTTACCGCCCAGTTTCGAATCTCTCGTTCCTGGTCAAGGTGATGGAGAGGGCAGCAGCGGAGCAGTTGCAGCAATTCCTAGACAACACAGCCGGACGAGATCCCTTCCAGTCCGGCTTCCGTGCGGGGAACGGGACAGAGACTGTGCTGGTCTCTATCACGGATCACCTTCGATGCCAGCTTGACCAGGGCGGGTCAGCGCTGCTTGTGTTATTGGATCTCACAGCAGCATTGGACACAGCCGACCACCATCTCTTGACCCACCGCCTTGCTGTTGCTGGAGTGAGTCAGGGGGAGAGCTTTAAACTGGCTCCCCTCCTTTCTTCACAACCGTGGACAGCGAGTGGAGAGGGGAGGCCTGGTCTCTGAGAGGTCCCCTCTCTCTCTCTCTTGTGGGGTTCCTCCTTAGGGGGCCATTTTCTCCCCTCTCTTGTTTAACATCTCTATGCGACCACTTTCTCAGCTGGTTCGAGGTTTTGGGCTTGAGTGTTATCAGTATGCCGATGACACTCAGCTGGTGCTGAAGATGGAAGGCCGACCGGACTCTGTCCCCGATTGTTTCCATCAGTGCCTCATTGAGGCCGTGACTGGATGGCTGCGAGCCAGCAGGTTGAGGGTGAATCCAGCAAAGACGGAGATCCTATGGCTGGGTCGACCGGGCAGTGGGGATATCCAGCTGCCTACTCTGGATGGCGAGGCACTACGCCCGTCCTCGTTGCTCAAGAGTCTGGGAGTCCTTTTGGACCCTCGGCTGACAATGGAGGCTCAGGTCTCCCATTGCCGTGAGCAGAACCGCCTTCTTTCTTTCCCCTGCGGCAGGCTAGACAAAGGCTGGCCCCCTCCCTGTCCAGGGATGACCTGGCTACGGTGATCCAGGCCACAGTCATCTCAAGGCTGGACTACTGCAACGCCCTCTACATTGGCCTCCCTCTGTCGGTGATTCGGAAGCTCAAGCTGGTACAAAACGCAGCTGCTTGGCTTCTTGCGGGAATTCCGATGAGATGCCGCATAACCCCAAATCTTACTACAGCTGCATTGGTGACCCATTGAGCACTGGATCACCTTCAAAGGGATGGGACTCACCTTGAAGGCCTTGCATGGTCTGGGGCCAATGTACCTGAGGAATCATCTCACCCCCTCCCAACCCCAGAGATCCCTCCGCTCTGAGGACCAAGATCTATTGGAAGTCCCCAGTGTCAAGACCTTGCGTCTAACGGCTACCAGGCGCAGAGCCTTCACAGCAGTGGCACCATCAGTCTGGAATGCTCTGCCACCTGAAGTTCGTGCCCTGCGGGACTTACCAGCTTTCCGCACGGCATGTCAGACATACCTGTTTCGACAGGTTTTTAATGTTTGATACTCTTGTTTTTAAATTGTTTTAAATTGCTTTTAAATTGTGTTAGATTTTAGCCATTCTTGTAAGCCGCTCCGAGCCCCAGGGAAGGGAGTGGCCGCATAGAAGTTGGAATAATAAATAAATAAATAAAAACATGATCCACATACGCAAAAGAGGATAATGTTGGAGGTAAAGGGGGTTTGGGGCCTCATGTTTAACTTTCTGTTCTTCTTTCTTGAACAGGTCCCCATCCAGCCTCTGTTTAAAAGCCTCCAAAAGAGCCTCCACTACACTTTGAGGCAGAGAGTTCCAGTGCTGAACAACTCTTACAGTCAGGAAGTTCTTCCTAATGTTGAGATGGAATCTCCTTTCCTGTAATTTGAACCCATTGCTGTGAGTAATCAGAAAGAGGAAAACAAGTGTCAGGTGTCCATATTAGAATTAAATGTGTATGACACTGTCAACATGGAGGAGAAAGCCTATAAATGTATTAAATCTGGAAAGGGCTTTAGTCAGCATGGAAAGCTGAAGATACATCAAAGGACTCACACTGGGGAGAAACCTTATAAATGCCTGGAGTGTGGACAGAGTTTCACTCAGAGTGGAAGTCTACATAGACATCAAAGGACTCACACTGGGGAGAAACCCTATAACTGCCTGGAGTGTGGGAAGAGCTTTGCTGAAAGTCGAGGCCTTCGTTCACATCAAAGGACTCACACTGGGGAGAAACCCTATAAATGCCTGGAGTGTGGACAGAGCTTCACTCAGAGTGGACATTTACGTTCACATCAAAGGACTCATACTGGGGAGAAACCCTATAACTGCCTGGAGTGTGGGAAGAGCTTTGCTGAAAGTCGAGGCCTTCGTTCACATCAAAGGACTCACACTGGGGAGAAACCCTATAACTGCCTGGAGTGTGGACAGAGCTTCACTGAGGGAGAAAATCTACGTAGACATCAAAGGACTCACACTGGGGAGAAACCCTATAAATGCCTAGAGTGTGCGAAGAGCTTCACTGGGAGAGGAAATCTACGTAAACATCAAAGGACTCACACTGGGGAGAAACCCTATAGCTGCCTGGAGTGTGGGAAGAGCTTCGCTCAGAATGCACATCTACTTAGACATCAAAGGACTCACACTGGGGAGAAACCCTATAAATGCCTGGAGTGTGGGAAGAGCTTTGCTCAAAGTCGAGACCTACATTCACATAAAAGAACTCACACTGGGGAGAAACCCTATAAATGCCTGGAGTGTGGGAATAGCTTTGCTCAAAGTGGAGCCCTACATTCACATCAAAGGACTCACACTGAGGAAAACCCCTATAAATGTCTAGAGTGTGGAAAGAGCTTCACTCAGAATGCAAATCTATTTAGACATCAAAAGATTCACACTGGGGATAAACCGTATAAATGCCTGGAGTGTGGACAGAGTTTCACTGAGGGAGGACATCTACGTAGACATCAAAGGACTCACACTGGGGAGAAACCCTATAACTGCCTGGAGTGTGGAAAGAGCTTTGCTGAAAGTGGAGTGCTACGTTCACATCAAAGGACTCACACTGGGGAGAAACCCTATAAATGTCTAGAGTGTGGAAGTAGCTTTGCTGAGAGAGGAACTCTACGTTCACATCAAAGAACTCACACTGGGGAAAAACCCTATAAATGCCTGGAGTGTGGCCAGAGCTTCACTCTGAGGGGACATCTACGTAGACATCAAAGAACTCACACTGGGGAAAAACCCTATACATGCCTGGAGTGCGGGAAGAGCTTCACTGGGGGAGGAAATCTACGTAGACATCAAAGGACTCACACTGGGGAGAAACCCTATAAATGCCTGGAGTGTGGGAAGAGCTTTGCTGAAAGTGGAGAGCTACGTTCACATCAAAGGACTCACACTGGGGAGAAACCCTATAACTGCCTGGAGTGTGGCCAGAGCTTCACTAGGGGAGGACATCTACGTAGACATCAAAAGATTCACAGTGGGGAGAAACCCTATAAATGCCTGGAGTGTGGGAAGAGCTTTGCTGAAAGTGGAGAGCTACGTTCACATCAATGGATTCACACTGGGGAGAAACCCTATAAATGCCTGGAGTGTGGGAATAGCTTTGCTCACAGTGGAGGCCTACGTTCACATCAAAGAACTCACACTGGGGAGAAACCCTATAAATGCCTGGAGTGTGGCCAGAGCTTCACTAGGGGAGGACATCTACGTAGACATCAAAAGATTCACACTGGGGAAAAACCCTATACATGTCTGGAGTGTGGGAAGAGCTTCATTCAGACGGGACATCTACATAGACATCAAAGGACTCACACTGGGGGAAAACCCCATAAATGCCTGGAGTGTGGAAAGAGCTTCACTCAGAGTTCACATCTACATTCACATCAAAGGACTCACACTGGGGAAAAACCCTATACATGCCTGGAGTGTGGAGAGAGCTTCACTCAGAGTGGCGCTCTACATAAACATCAAAGGACTCACACTGGAGAGTAACCCTACACGTGTCTGGAGCAGTGGTTCTCAACCTGTGTGTCCCCAGATATTTTGGCCTTCAACTCCCAGAAAGAGCTGGTAAACTGGCTGGGATTTCTGGGAGTTGTAGGCCAAAACACCTTGGGACCCACAGGTTTAGAACCACTGGGCTTGAGGGTGGACAGCTTCACATGAGTTCATATCTACATAGACATCATAGAATTCACACTGGAGGGAATGGTGATAATTGACATCAGAAAGTCTTTCTAACATGTACAAAAGCAACTCCTAGTTGTTAGAAATGCAAGCACAAAGTTGGGCACCGTCCAGCGGAGCTGTTTCAAGTTGTCAGAGGCCTATTAAATCTCGCCTCCAAGGACGGGAGCCCTGACAACTCTGCAGTTCACTGTGAAGCATTTGCTCGGTTCTTTGCAGACAAAGTTGCTTTGATCCGTTCTGGGCCGGACACCATGTTAACGGCAGTCTCCGAGGATGTAGCAAGAGGACCTGCTTGTCCGATTTTGGTGGATTCATTTCAATTGCTGAAACCCAAGGATGTGGACAAGGTACCTGGAGGGATGAGAGCAACCACATGCATCCTAGAACCTTACCCGTCCTTGCTTCTGTGAGAGGCCAGAGGGTGATTGGCTGAGTGGGTGAAGGTGGTGGTCAGTGCCTCTCTTTGGGAAGGCAATATTCCAGTGAGCTTAAAACAAACTGTAATAAAATTGCTGTTGAAAAAAACATCACAGGATCCCACTCTATTCGACAACTATTGGCCTGTTCCAATCTCCCCTTTTTGGGTAAAGTCCTGGAACGTGTGGTGGCCTCACAACTCCAGGTATTCTTGACCAGACATGGATTATCTGGATCCGGCGCAGTCTGGCCTTTGGCTGGGACATGGAACCGAGACAGCCTTGGTCGCCTTAGTTGATGATCTACGCCAGGAGCTGGACGCGGGAGTGTGTCCCTGTTGGTTCTCCTGGACCTCTCAGCGGCCTTTGATATCGTTGACCACAGTATCCTTCTGGGACGCCTCGTGGGAGTAGGCCTTGGAGGGACTGTTCTGCAGTGGCTCCAGTCCTTCCTGGAGGGTCTCTCCCAGAAGGTTTTGTTGGGAGACACCTGCTCAATCCCACAACCATTGTATTGTGGGGCTCCTCAGGGTTCAATATTGTTTCCCATGTTGTTTAACATCTACATGAAGCCGCTGGGGGAGGTCATCCGGAGTTTCAGGGTGCGGTGTCACCTGTTTGCAGTTGACGTCCAGCTCTTTCACTCCTTCCCACCTGCTACTAAGGAGGCTGTCCAAACCTTGAACCGGTGCTTGGCCGCTGTGATGGTCTGGATGAGGGCGAACAAATTGAAACTGAATCCAGACAAGACAGAGGTCCTCCTGGTCAGTCGCAAGGCCGAACGGGGCATAGGGTTACAGCCTGTGTTAGACGGGGTCACACTCCCCCTGAAGACGCAGGTTCGCAGCTTGGGAGTGACCCTGGACTCATCGCTGAGCCTGGAAGCCTAGGTTTCGGCAGTGACCAGGGGAGCATTTGCACAATTAAAACTTGTGCACCAGCTGCGCCCGTACCTTGGGAAGCCTGACTTGGCCACAGCAGTCCATGCTCTGGTTACATGCTATATAGACTACTGCAACGCGCTCTACGTGGGGCTGCCTTTGAAGACTGCCTGGAAGCTGCAATTAGTCCGATGCTTGGCGGGAACTTGGGACAGGGCCTTCTCAGCTGTGGCCCCTTGGCTATGGAACACCCTCCATAGGGATATTAGATCAGCCCCCTCCATCCTAACATTTTGAAAAAGAGTTAAAACCTGGCTTTTTGAGCAAGCATTTGCAAATGCAGTGTAACAGGCTAATTTAGATCCACGGAATAATTGGACGATGCGACTGGAAAATGATTTAAGTAATGAGACGCTGAAGACTTGTGTTTTTATTATTTCTACTGTTTTATATGGCTTATGTATTAGTTCATTGGCTGTGTAGTTCAAGCATTCTATACAATTTCTGCCTTTTTTACTGACAATTTTTATTCTGGAAAGTTATAGCGATACAATAAAAGAGGGGGAACATTATAAGTATATAGGAAAGTAGGAAGGTTAGAGACTTCTGGAAGCTAGAGGTTAATTGAAAGCATTGCTTTATTTGCTTTATTTGCTCAGAATGCGGGACGATTAAGTAGAAAGAAACCGTGGGAAGTTACTGTGATGGGATTCCACAGTGCGAGTGGACACTGCGCGCAGAGAGGGAAGAGGCGTCTTATTCCGACGGGAAAAGAATGGCCTTTGAAGATCCGCAAATTAGCAAACTGACAACAATGTGGGCAAATGTCAGATTTATTAATTGGAAGAGCTTTCTCAAAAGAAGACGTGTGATTATATCGCGTTGTTTTAAGGGAGTAGAATAATACACAGATAGAATAGGCTTGTAGAAATGTGCCCATGACTAATTATTTGGAGGAGAAAGCCACCTTGAGTCACCTTTGGGTTCGAGAAAGGCGAGATAGAAATATCGTAAAGAAATAAATTAGTTTGTTAGTTAGTTCTCTTTGGTGTCTATGTTGGTGTCTGTTTCATTGGCGTGTTTGTTTCTAATTTAGTATTGTATTTTATGTATTAATTCATTGGCTGTGTAGTTCAAGCATTTTATACGGTTTCTGCCTTTTTGTGCTGGTACGTCTGTACCAGGAGCTCCAACTTTATTTTCTTTCTATGAAGTGTTTGCATGCATTCCAGAGTTTCAGGGATTCTGCAAAAAGGTGGCTTCCTTTGGTTTGCAGTCATAGGGCAAGCCACCTGTCTATCATTGTTAAGTTTGGATCCACCCCTTCTCCCAGGGAGATGGGAAGGGAAGAGGGGGCCATTTTTAGTTAGTCTTAGTGAGGAAAGCTAAGTTAGAGGACGTGGACAAGCTTCACCTGCAGAAAAGCTTCATTTCTCAGGACATTCCGGGGGGAAATTCCCAAAGCTCTGGCCGGGAGCTTGCAGCCTCTCAGCCTTACAGCATCTGAGGGAAACAGCCCTAAAGTCTTAAAGAAATTCCAGAGGGAAAACAGCTTCACAGATCCAAAGAACTCCAGCTGATGAAGCTTTGTCTGGTAGGCTTACTCGGTACCAAGACGCAGTTTGGAATCGGTAGTAGATCCCACACCAACAAAACTTAGATAACAGACAGCCTGGGAGAGGTTAGAAAAGGGTTTTCCTCTCAAAGTAGAAGAACAATGAACGAAGACAGTTGCCTGTCCCTTGTGGACAAGATGAAGCCACCAGTTGAAGCCTTGAAGCATTGGTTTGACTCATTGAAGAGTTTAATTTGTTTAATTTGTTCTGTTTAATTTGTTCAATAATAAAGGATTTTGTTTAACCTTTCAAGCCATCTAAAGACCATTTCTTCAGGGAAATCCTTGAGGGCCTCTTTCGAGGCACCCTGGCTTCCCGCTGGGCACAAGGGGCACGTCCTGTTTCAAAGACAGTTATCACAGGCCCAGTGCGGGACAGAACACTTTTTTTTAACGGATAATTTTTATTTAGGAAAGTTATAGTGATACAATAAAAGAGGGGGAAGATTATAAGTATATAGGAAAGTAGGAAGGTCGGAGGATAAAACAGTAGTCCAAAAAAAAAAAAAGGGTAGGGGCAAGGAAGAAAAAACAAACAAACACCGAAACCGGGATGGACACACACACACACACACACACACACACACAAAGAATGAAAACGAAAAACATATTACTTTCTGTCTTCGCCTCGAAGAATCATTATCAAAAGAAAAAGAATTGATTTATACTTTGCTAGTCCTATTTGTATATAAATTCAATTGTTCCGTGTATTTAATCTATTAGTTCCTTTAATTTTATTTCCTGATTTTCATTTTTCAAAAAAACATTTTAGTAATGTCCAGTCTGTTTTCTTTTTAGGATTTGGAGAATGGCATGACATTTGATAAGTCCGTATGTCCATATTCATTACATCCAGTAATTTTCATAACCATGATATTCTAGTTGGAATCATTTCCTGTTTCCAAAGTTTTGCGTGAGTTAATCTTGCTGCTCTCATCATATAAGTCAAAATTTTATCTTGGTTTTGGTCTAGTGCAAAGTCAAACATACCTAATAAAAATATTCTGTCTTAAACTTGAACCTTATTTTCAAAATTTCTTGTATTGCTTTATAAATGTCTTTCCAGAAGTCTCTCGCTTGTACACGGTTCCACCACGTATGTAGGAAGGACCCTGCGTGTGCTTTACGTTTCCAGCACCTTCCGTCTCTGTTTTTGTTGGAATTTGGACAATTTTTGTGGAGTGAGATACCACGGATAAAACATTGATATCCAGTTTTCTTTTAAATCCATTAAATAAGCCTATTTCAATTTTTTGTTCCAAACTTATTCCCACTTGTCTAATTGTATGGCATGACCTATATCTGCCTTTTTTGAATTGTTGTTTTTAATGTTGTCTCTCTTTTTGGGTTTTTTCATTTTGCAAAAGGGCCGAAACTGCTGAAGCCGGAGAATCGGAAAGACCCGATCTTAGCCCTTTTAACATCATTTCCAGCTTCTGTGTTGGTGGCATTGTAAGGGCGGTCAGAACAATCTAATTTTAATTGTACAATGCAATTCAGATTCAAATTTAAAACAAAGATTTAATCTCCCTGATTTTGCTTGAAGCAGAAAGGCTCTTTCTTTTGTGGCCCAAAAGCTTTGGCCTGCTTGTTTATTCTGCCAGGATTTACAGAAGAACCCACCGGTCAGATGGTCAGATCGGCAGGGCAGTCAGCTTAAGAGCTGGAGGGATCCATTTATTGATTAGGCTCTGTCAATACAACTTAGAACCGTGATGGTGAACCTATGACACGCATGTCTATTTTTGATGACACGCAGACACATGCGGCCACATACAGAGAAATACACCTTATAAGAGCCAATCTAATTCCATCCTTAAATTTGTAAAAGGCTCTGCAAATTGAACACCTGCACGTTTGAGCATTTTTCACTCCATAACTCAGCATGGATTACACATTTTCTTATTTAAACTATAAATATTGCAAAATTATGGGGTTTTTTTCTTGAAGTGACACTTTACCCAAGATGTGCTCAGGTTTTTGGCAAATTTTGATACACAAAAGGTTGCCCATCACTGACTTAGAACATCTTTCGGCCACTTTGTGCAAATAGCAGGCACTTTCTGGTTTTGGAAACACAGTTATTTCTGAGTTATTTTCTTCTTTCACTTTAGAGACTAAGTTATGGTTAAGTTTTAAAGGCAATCGAGAGAAGCCGCCTGCTGCTCAAGGAACCCAGCCTGAGACTGCTTGGCTGACGCTCGCGCCTGTCTTCAGTCAGAGGGGCTTGAGAGGGAAAACAGGGAGCAGTGAGAAGAGAGGCAGTTTCAAAAGTTATAAGCGTTTCAGAAGGTGACAATCCCATTCGCAAATCACAACATTTAAACGCTGGGATCTCCTGAAGTCTGAATTGCATAACGCAAACTGTACAGTCGGGAGATGTAGAGCGTTGCGGCGTGTTTGCCTGACCTGATAGATGACTGAGGTCAGAACGCTTGAGGGCAGCTGGACACGTCCACACTTGTTTTTCACCTGATTAATAACTGTACTGAGTAAATGTCCAAACGTTGTGCTGTTGCAGCAGACGGGAGCCTGTCCGTTGGGACGCAAATGGGGTGGAAGAACGGCACCCGGCTCCAGCACAAGTCCCAAGTCCAAAGCTTTACTGTTCCAATGGAAAAGGGTGGGAAACCTTAGCCTGTAGCTGAATCAAGGGGTTTCCACACACCATGATTTAAACAGAGCACATACTTATATACAATTGCTTATATGAAGGGTATTTTTAAAGTAAGGTCCGTGTTGTTGTAGACACTAGTAGTTTGCGCGCATACCGCAGCAAGCACGTGCGTCGTGTACAGGCATGCCTCGGGAACAACTGGAGGGATCTGGAGGGATCCAGTTGTTCCGCTCTGTAGCTCACCTGTACGGTTCTGTTCTGTGCTTTAGAAATGTTTAAGACCATCAACTCACCCTCCACCGCACGTGAGGTTCGCTCGCTTCAACTGAAGCCACCAAATCGTCTGTAATCAAAGAAGGGCGACCGGAGCGGTCCTCATCATGGACGTTGTCACGGCCATCTTTGAATTGTCGTACCCACTTACGCACTTTGCTTTCACTCACAACAGTATCACCGTACACTTCACAAATCTGTCGATGGATTTCTGCAGCAGGCAGGTTCCTTGCTGACCAAAACCGTATCCCTGGGGCACTGGAGATGAAAGATTCCCAGCCTCGCACAGAAGAGGGGCTGGAGGCCAAAGAGACTCGCAGAACCCACGCAGAGGGAAAAGGACAAAGATCGGCCACTGTCCAGCCTCCCTTTCTGAGCAAGGCCTTGGAAACTGATTTAATCTCCAAAAAGGCAAAACCGATTTTCTGAAAGCTAAAAATAGCGATTAAAAGCTATTTTAAGAAGAACTGGGAGCAGAGAAAGTAATTCATCAAACAGCCAAATCCTTCAGCTTCAAGGCTGCAATCCGGAGGAGGCAGTCTCAGGAATTCAGGACCCTCAATCAGCGTTTCTCAACCTGGGGGTCAGGACCCCTGGGGGGGGGGTCGCGAGGGGCATCAGAGGGGTCACCAAAGACCATCAGAAAACACAGTATTTTCTGTAGGCCATGGGGGTTCTGTGCAGGGAGTTTGGCCCAATTCTATTGTTTGTGGGGTTCATTTGGGAGTTGTAGTTCCTGGGATTTACAGCCAACCTACAATCAAAGAGCATTCTGAACTCCACTGAACTCCACCAATGATGGAACTGAACCAAACTTGGCACACAGACCTCCCACGACCAACGAAAATACTGGAAGGGTGTGGTGGGCATTGACCTTGTGTTTTGAAGTTGTAGTTCACCTACATCCAGAGAGCACTGTGGACTCTATCAATGATGGATCTGGACCAACTTGGCATGAATACCCAAATGTGAACACTGGTGGAGTTTGGGGAAAATAGACCTTGACATGTGGGACTTGTAGTTGCTGGGATTTATAGTTCATCTGCAATCAAAGAGCCCCTTGAACCCCACCAATGAGAGAATTGGGCCAGACTTCCCACACAGAACCCCCATGATTTGGGAGGAATTGACAATGATTTAGAGGAGATGTAGGTCACCTACCTCCAGAGAGCACTGTGAACCCAAACAATGATGGATCTGGACCAAATTTGGCACAAATACCCAATACACCCAAATTGGAAAACTGGTGAGGTTGCGGAGGATTCATTGGGTCATTTAGGAGTTGTAGTTACTGGAATTTATAGTTAACCTACAATCAAAGAGCACTCTGAGACCAGCCTGCAATGGATCTGCACCAAACTTGGCACACTACCTACATCAGGGTCCTCAAACTACGGCCCGCGGGCCAAACCCGGCCCTTCGAGGGCATTTATCCAGCCTGCCGGATGCGCTGCCAGATGTGCTGCGCCCCTCCCAAGGGCAGCAAAGAAGGGTGCCAAAAACACCCTGAGAGGCCTCGGCCTTCTCCTGGTGCAGGGAGCGCACGTCCAGGGAACAGTGCAGGAAGGCGCGTGCTCCCTGCACCGGCCCGCATGTTTGCCAATGCCGTGAGAGGGACACTCTCCGGTGTTGGCAAGCAGGCGGGGGAAGAAGGCTAGTGCAGGGGGCACGCTCCCTCCACCAGCCCCCTTCCCCCATGCACTTCCCCTGTGTTTGAAGGTGCGTGGGGGAAGAGGGCAGGTGCAGGGAGCGTGCCCCCAGGGAGGGGCCAGTGGCGGGAATGCGCTCCCTGCACCAGCCCTCTTCCCTGGCGCACTTCCCAACACCGAGAGAGGGGCACTCTCCCGATTGGCAAGCACACGGGGGCAGTGGGGCGGTGCAGGGAGCGCACTCCCTCCACCGGCCCCTGGGCGTGTGCTCCCTACACCTGCTCTCTTCCTCTGTGCGCTTGCCAATGCCGGAGTGCGCCCCTCTCCTGGCATTGGCAAGCGCGCGGGAGAGGAGCCCAGCACCGGGGGTCCTCATGCGATGGGTCTCCTCTCCTGGAGGCCGTGCCTGCGCCCCTCTAAGGAGGCAAGGGGGCCTCCCCAAAAAGCTGTACCTGCAGGAAGGAGGAGACAAGAGCTGAAGCAGTTGAAGGTAGTACAAATCCCATCACTTGTTGTACATCCTCCCCAAACCTCTCCAGTATTTTCTGTTGCTCGGGGGGTTCTGTACGCCAAGTTTGGTTCAATTTCATTGTTGGTGCAGCTTCAAATGCTCTTTGATTGAAGGGAAACCATAAATCCACACAACTGCAACTCCCAAATGTCAGAGTCAAATTTCCCCAAACTCCACCAGTGTTCAGTTGCTTCTGTTGTGAGAGAGTTGGCCGTCTGCAAGGACGTTGCCCAGGGGACATTGCCCGGATGATTTTGATGTTTTATCATCCTTGTGGGAGGGAGGCTTCTCTCATGTCCCCTTTGCATGAGGAGCTGGAGCTGATAGAGGGAGCTCATCCGCCTCTCCCCGGATTCGAACCTGCGACCTGTCGGTCTTCAGTCCTGCCAGCACAGGGCTTTAACCCACTGCACCACCGGGGGCTCCAGTTTCTCAAGTCGCTCCTGACACGACCCCCCCCCCCCCCCAAAAAAAAAAACCAGTGTTCAAATTTGGGCATATTGAGTATTTGTGCCAAGTTTGGTCCAGATCCATCGTTGTTTGGGTTCACAGAGTTCTCTTGATGTAGGTGAACTACATCTCCTGTAAACCACTGTCAGTTTTTCCTAACCCCCCGCCAGTATTTTCTGTTGGTCATGTTGGGGTTCTGTGTGCCAAGTTTGGTCCCGGTCTGTAATGTGTGGGGCATCTCAGTGGTCTGTGGAAGCAGGGCTGCAATCCCGTTATCAGTTATCCATACTCACCCAAACATATTGTTTTTGTGATTAATCAGTATGCTTTGATTATGTTCAGTTTGCAACAATGAAAAAACACCCTGCATATCCGATATTTACATTATGATTCATAACAGTAGCAGTTATGAAGTTGCAACAAAAATATGGTTGGGGGTCCCCACAACATGAGGAACTTTATTTAGGGGTCACGGCTTTAGTAAGGCTGAGAACCACTGACTTAGAGTCACCCTAAGTCTGAAACAACTTTAGGTCACACAACAACAACAACAACAACAACCAGAATTAGCTTGACTCTCTGATCAGCCAAAAGCAGGCCCAACATTCCCATTGAGTTTATGTTGGTTAAAATTGCTCATCGTTCCAAACACTGTATTCTTCTCTCATGTTTTTTGCCGTAGTACGAATAGCATTTCTGCAGCGTGCCCAGGAAAAGTCTGAGGACCCCTGACCTACATGGCGCATGCGGTTTGGGGGTGGGGGCTTGAATTCTGGGAGTTGTAGTTCACCAACACTCAGAGAACACTCTGTACCAAACCGGTGATGGAACTAGTAAACTTGCCACACGTACCCAACATGCCCAACTTTGAATACTGGTGGGGTTGCAAGGGGACTGACCTCAGAGGTTGGGAGTTATAGTTCACCCACATCGACAGAGCAATGTGCACTCAACGCATGGACCTGGGCCAAACTTGGCACAAGTACCCGATATGCCCAACTTTGAATACTGGTGGGATTTGGGGGGAGGGGGGAGCGTAGCCCAGCATGATGGGCATTGCAGTTCTCCCGGCACCCAGGGAACCCTGTGGCGCTCTCCCTTGAGGGATCTGAACCAAACCGGCACACAGACCCCACGAGGCCAACTGTGAATACAGGCCGGGGTGGGTGGTGAGTGACCTGGGCATGTGGCAGCTGTAGTTCACCATGACCCAAGAAACAGAGTCCTTCTCGTGGGGCGGAAGGGGAGCATGAGCCAGGGATGTCCTGGGAGGTGGGCCTGCCTCAAAAGGACCCCCGGCCCCTCTGAATCCTGCCTGGGCCAGACCACGTCACCTGGAACCCCACGGTGTCCCGTTCTGGGCACCGCAATGGAAGGGAGGTGTTCTCTCTCCTAAGCTGGAAGACTCCTGTGTCCACAGGAAGAGGGCGACTCAAAGGATCGGGGGGGGGGGGGGCGTGGAACAAGCCCTATGAGGAGCCGCTTAAAGAGCTGGGCATGTTGAGCCTGCAGAGAGGGTGCCTCTGTCTTTTCTGCTCTCTTAAAAACAAATGCCCACCCAAGTCCCGTCCAGGGCTGGCCCTGCTTAGCTTCCAGGATCAGGAGGGAAAGGGGGCTTTCAGGGGGTTGGGGCCACGCTCCACGTTCCACCTGCATGGCTTCTTAATCCACGTACCATGGATACATATGTACCTATACTCATATGGTGTGTGTATGTGTGTGTGCATACATACACGCATATACATATGTACCCCCGTGCATGCACATATGGAGGGCGTGCAGTACGGGTGGGTGTATCCCCACTGTGTGCGGCAGAATGCTGTGGGGTGGGTCTTCCTGGGATGTGCGGTTCTGCGCGGCCTTCAGCCTTCCCTGCCAAACCAAACAGGGCCAGGCCGATCTCCCCAAGGGCCAAGGGCCAAGGGGGTGATGCCTGGCCCCCCCCTGGGCCACCCCCAGCAAGCCCAGCGGGACTCGCCTTTTGCCTGTCTCCCTCTCTCCCGGGGGGCGGGGGGGGCAGGGTCGTGGCTCTCCCTCTCCTCGGCGGGGGGGGGGGGGGGTCAAGCCGGGCTTCCTCCCGGGCAGCAGCCCCCCCCCCCCGCACTGTCCCCAGGAAGGGGGCTCCCGGCCTGGCCCCATCGGCACCTCGCCCCCCCCCCCCGCCTGGCATTCCTCCCCGCCCCCCTCCCCCCCCCCCCCGCAGGTGTTTTGCAATTCAACCCTTTCAATCCCTGGCACTGGAGTTGGAGTCCAAAGCACCTGCGGGGGGGGGGGAGGGGGGCCGAGGGGGACGGATCCCACCGGAGAGGCCAGCAAGGGGGGGGGGCGAGCAGGGGAGCCACTTTGGCCTGGGAGTCGCGGGGGGGGGGGTGGAGGGGGGCAGCTGAGAGGCCCCGGAATCACCCCAACACACCTGCAGGGAGGGGGGAGGGGGGGAGGGGCCCTCCTTGAGTCCGGCCAGGAATCCGCGGCGTGAAGGAGGCGGGGGAGGGGGAGGGGGAGGGGGAGGCCTCCCCAGGAAAGACTTGCGGGCGGAAGTGCCTGTTGTTGTTGTTAAACTCCAGCTGGGCCGGGGGGGGGAGGGGGAGAAGCCCCGCCCCCTCCCTCCCTCCCTCCCTCCCTCCCTCCCGGCAAGGGTTTAGAGGAGGAGGAGGAGAGAGAGAGAGAGAAGGGAGGCCAAGGAGCTCCGCGGGATACGCCTACCCGCTCGCCACTCAGATTGGCGGGCGAGCTGCCAATCAGGGTGGCGGCCCCGCCCCCTTCAGGGCCTCTTCTCCCGAGGGAGGGAGGGTGACGTCACTCGGACACGCCCCCTTGGCAGGCAGGCAGGCAGGCGCCGCCCTTTCGGGAGGAAGAGAGAGGCGGCGGAGGCGGAGGAGGAGGAGGAGGAGGAGGAGGAGAGCCCAGAGGGAGGGAGGGAGGGAGGGAGGGCCTCTTTCTCCCCCCCCCCCCACTCTCTGCCTCCCTCCCTCCCTCCCTCCCTCCAAGGGGAGGAGCCCCGCCCCCGCCCGCTCTCCCTCCTTCGTATTCCTCCTCCCCTCCAGCAGGGGGCGGGCAGGCAGGCAGGCAGGTTCCCCTCGGCGGCGCCATGCTTGCCTCGTTGGCTCTCAGCAGCATCACGTGGGAACGCTCCCCTGAGCCGAGAAGGCCTGCTCTTTCCGGGAGCAGCAGCGGCAGCAGCAGACCGGGCCCTGGCCACGGAGCTCCCCCCCCCTCGAGTCCCCCCAGCCCACCCGACCTCGCGCGTGGCAGGCAGCCCCTCCCTCCCTCCCTCCCTCAACAGGTACACGCAAACCCAGGGTGCGCCCCCCTTTCCTGGAGGCCAGAGCAGCCACGAGGGAGGAGGAGGAGGCCCCAGAGGAGGAGGAAGGTTTGGCCAGGGGCCCAGGAGCTTCACGCCCGCCTCCAGCTCCAGCTCGCCAAGGCCCGGGAGAGCACGAGGAGGAGGAGCCCCTCGCCTGCTGACAAGGAGAGAGAGGGCCCCCGAGGGAATACTGGGAATAATACTGGGAGGGGGAGCCCACATCTCCCCCCCCCCATGGGCACAGATCGCTCCCCCTCTGCCCCCCCCCCCCAAGAACTTCCTGGCCCCACTTCACTCACTCTTGGTGTTGTTGTTATTATATTATTATCCTCAATATTATTGTTATTTTATTATATGGGGCAGAAAGGAGGAGGAAACCTGCTATAACTTTGACTTAGTTGTTGTTGTTGTTGTTCTATGGGGCAGAAAGGAGAACCTGCCACAAGCTTTACTTATTATTATTTGAAACACAACCATATTAGTACACAGCAAACAAGATCACTATGCTGGCTCTTGTATTGGATCACGTGTCAGACACTTCCCAAGTGTCTATTATAATAATAATAATAATAATAATAATAATAATTACTATTATCATTATTTGGAGCAGAAAGGATGGGAGAACCTGTCATAAGCTTTACTTACTGTTATTATTATCATTATTGTTGTTGCTCCTGCAGTAATTCTATGTCCCTGTCTGGTAGAAAGACGGGGGCTGGACTGGATGGCCTTCGGGGTTCCCTTCCAACTTTCTGAGTCTTACAACAACAACAACAACAATAATAATGTATAATAATATAATAATAATTCTATCTTCCTGTCTGGCAGAAAGAAGGGGGCTGGACTAGTTGGCCTTTGGGGTTCCCTTTGAACTGCCTTAGTCTAATCATCATCATCATCATCTATAACAATGATGATGATGGTGATGATGATGTATAATAATAGAATAGTAATTCTATCTTCCTGCCTGGCAGAAAGATGGGGGTTGGATTTGATGTCCTTTGGGGTTTCCTTCCAACTGAGTTTTATAATAATAATAATAATAACAATAATAATAATAGTCTCCTGGAGTGACTGTAGGAGCAAAAAAACAAACCTCTTTCAGTATTTTCTGTGTGTCACGGGAGTTTTGTGTGCCAAGTTTGGTTCAATTCCATCATTGGTGGAATTCCGAAGGCTCTGATTGTAGGTGAACTTTCAATCCAAGCACTACAACTCCCAAATGTCAAGGTCTGTTTTCCCCAAACTCCACCAGTGTTCAAATTTGGGCATATTGAGTATTTGTGCCAAGTTTGGTCCAGATCCATAGTGGTTTGGGTTCACAGTTCTCTCCGGATGTAGGTGAACTACATCTCCCCTCAATCCCTGTGAATTCCTCTCAAACCCCTCCAGCATTTTCTGCTTGTCACGGCCATTCTGTGTGCCAGGTTTGGCCCAGGTCTGTCATTTGTGGAGGTCTTAGTGGTCGGTGGAAGTCTGAGCTGAATCAGTTGAAAGTACTGCAAATCCCATCATCCATTGTCCATACTCCCCCAAACATATTGCTTTTGTGATTAATCACCATGCTTTAATTATGTATAGATATATATACACACAAAGAGAATAGGAAAAGGGCAGGGAAAAGGGTGAGAAGGAAGGAAGGAGTGTGTGTGTGTGTGTGTGTAAATGCTCTGTTCGTTTTGAGTGACATAACTCAAAATCCACTGGACGACTGGCCACCAAATTTGGCCACAAGACACCTGCTAACCCAAGGAGTGACCATCACTAAAAACATTAAATTTGTTACTTGGGAATTGTAGTTGCTGGGATTTATAGTTAACTACAATCAAAGAGCATTCTGAACTCCACCAATGATGGAATTGAACCAAATATGGCACACAGAAGTCCCACGATGAACAGAAAATACTGGAAGGGTTTGGTGGGCATTGACCTTGAGTTTTGGAGTTGTAGTTCACCTACACCCAGAGTGCACTGTGGACTCAAACAATGAAGACCAAACTTGGCACAAATACACCATGTGCCCAAATATGAACACAGATGGAGTTTGGGAAAATAGACCTTGACATTTGGGAGTTGTAGCTACTGGGATTTATAGTTCACTTACAATCAAAGAACATTGGGCCATAGAATTGGGCCAAACTTCCCACATTAAATCCCCCATGACCAACAGAAAACACTGTTTTCCAGTGGTCTTTGGCGACCCTTCTGACCCCCCCTCATGATTCCCCCAGGGGTGAGAAATGCTGCCTTGTGGCCACCCAGGCCCACTCCCTTCCCTGGGGCAAGAAGACATCATCAAAGCCCTCCTGACAAAGAGCCATCCTGCCATAGAGAGAGATGGATCTATATGATTCACACACACACACACATATGAAAGATATAATATCATTGTAGATTTGAAAGGGACCCCTAAAGAAGGACAATGATATGTGGCATGTTCCAGAGGAGGCAAACTAAACATTATCTCCACATCCACACTCACAAAGAAACAACAAGGAATACTGTTTACCCACAAGAAGCATCAAGACAGGGCAGAGAATAGAAACCATCTTTCTCATTACTTTCTTTTCAAGATCACCAGGCTGGGCCACAGCAATGCATGGCAGGGGATGGCTAGTGTGTGTGTGTGTGTATATGTGTGTGTATGTGTGTATATATATATATATAGAGAGAGAGAGAGAGAATGAGAGAGAGATGGCATAGGCCAACTTCGGCCCTCCATGTGTTTTGTTTTGGACTTCAACTCCCACCATTCCAAACAGTAGGAAGTCCAAAATACCTGGAGGGCCAAAATGTGTCCATGCCCGTTATATATTGCTGTTTTTAAATTGTTTTAAATTGTGTTCAATTTTAGCCTGATCTTGTAAGCCGCTCCGAGCTCCAGGGGAGTGGCCGCATAGAAGTTCCAATAATATATTCAATAATATAAATTATTAACTCCAACCACACATCCTTCCATTCTTCCAATCATTCCCACACATCATATTAAATTCATATTTGTGAAATCTGTACATTGAATTTTTTGTGACACCTTTGCTGGTATTTGTGTGTGTGCTTGAGCCCTGATGTCTGCATCTCTTGGTATTTCCATTTCCTGCATGACCCAGGAAGGGAAAAGGGGGAAATCTTTGAGGGGAAAAAAGGTTTCCTGGCTCTCATCCTTGATCTTTTCTTTCTTTCTTGACCAGGGAAATGAGGATTCTATGGAACCAAATCTTGGATGCAGCAAGGAAACCAACAATACAGAAAGAAGAAATATTACTGAATTGTTGACCTCACTTACAGAAAAGAAAGGGAAAAAAGGAAGAGTCAACTCTCTGCATTGCAATTAAACACCCAAATCACTGTTGGCGTGAAGGAGAAAGCGTCCAAATGGCTGAAACGTGGAAAGAGTTATTCTCAGGGGATCACCTGCAGGAACCTGAAAGGCCTGACACTGGGGAGAAGCCCCCTGAATGCCTGGAGTGCGGAAAGAGCTTCGCTCATAATTCAGATCTACGTAAACACCAGAAGACCCACACTGGGGAGAAACCCTATGAATGCCTGGAGTGTGGGCAGAGGTTCATTCAGAGTTCAGATCTACGTAGACATGAAAGGACCCACACTGGAGAGAAACCCTATATGTGCCTGGAGTGTGGAAAGAGCTTCACTCATACTTCAAGCCTGTGTTTGCATCAAAGGACTCACACTGGGGAGAAACCCTATGAATGCCTGCAGTGTGGACAGAGCTTCACTTACAGTTCAACTCTACGTTCACATCAAAGGACTCACACTGGGGAGAAACCCTATAAATGCCAGGAGTGTGGACAGAGTTTTGCTCGTAGCTCAAGTCTACATAAACATCAAAGGACTCACACTGGGGAGAGACCCTATGAATGTTTGCTGTGTGGGAACAACTTCTCTGACAGTTCAGCTCTTCGTAGACATCAAAGGACACACACTGGGGAGAAACCCTTCATATGCCCAGAGTGTGGACAGAGATTCGCCCAGAGCTCAGGTCTACGTGCACATCAGAAGACTCACACATCAAAAGACTCACAGGAGAAACCCCATAAATGCCTGGAGTGTGGACAGAGCTTCACTCAGCCTTCATATCTACACAGACATCAAAGAACTCACACTGGAGAGAAACCCTTCACATGCCCGGAGTGCGGACAGAGATTTGCCCAGACTTCAGGTCTGCGTGCACATCAAAGGACTCACACTGGGGAGAAACCCTATAAATGCCTGGAATGTGGGCAGAGCTTCTCTCATAGTTCAGGACTATGTTCACATCAGAAGATTCATTCTGGGGAGAAACGCTATAAATGCCTGGAATGTGGACAGAGCTTCACTCAGAGTACAGGTCTGCGTTCACACCAAAGGACTCACAGTGGGGAGAAACCCTATAAATGCCTGGAGTGTGGACAGAGCTTTGCTAAGAGTACAAATCTACGTACACATCAGATGACGCACACTGGGGAGAAACCCTATACATGCCTGGAGTGTGGAAAGACCTTCAGGCAGAGTTCAAATCTACGTTCACATCAAAGGACCCACACTGGGGAGAAACACTATGGAACAGGCACAGGGAAAATGTTTTGTCCTGATGCTACCCTGTGGGCCTGGCCGCAAGGACCGGGCCAGGAGGGAGTGTGGGTGGGGCTGGAAGGGATGGGCCCGGGACCGGAAGGAGCGTGGCCAGATGGGCTGGAGGTGGGAGAGAGCAGGGTCCAGCCAGGAGAGGTTGGGGTTGGATGGGAAGAGACAGGGTTGTGGTGGAAGGGGGGCGCATGGAAGGAGGACGAGGAGACACACATCACTGGTGAAAGCATTCTCACTAGTGCCACGTGTCTCCCCTGTGTCTCCTCTGAGTCTGTGGAAGGCGGGACACCTACGCAAGGCTCAGAGGAGAAGGAGGAACACACCGCTGCTGAGAGCGCTCTCGCTGGCGACGTGTAACTTCCCCCTGATTCTCCTCTGAGTCTGGGAAAAGCAGGCTACCTTCCTGAGGCTCAAACGAACAGGAGAAACACGCTATTGGCAAGTGCTCTCAGGACTGCGCTTGGCAGAAGTGTGTCTCTGACACTGTGACCGCAGACTGAGAGGAGGGCTGAGGTAGGCGGGGGCCGGAGGGAAGAGGCCAAGAGTGGCCGGGGGCACCAGGTGGAGTGGCCTTACCGCTGCCCCTGCCCCTCCCTCCCTCCCTCGACCTGTTCTCATGGCCAAAGGACAGATCCTTGCCCATGCTTTGGCTGGGAGAAGGGAACCGACGAGAGGGAGCCACAGAAGGAGATTGACTGATAAAGATTGGCAAGTTATCCGAGATGGACAAAGTGCACTCTGCCGAGGAAAGAGAAATCTTTGACTAATTTCAAGAAAGATTGGGACTTCTTTATCACTTTTCCCACAACAACAACAACAACAACAACAGGGGCAAATACCAGCTGTCAGGTGTATGAATTAGAAGACTGTTGCCAAACGCAGAAGTGTCCTTCCATGGGATTGTCTAAGGGAGGAGAATAATAATCAGGGACCGAATCGACTCGGCGAGAAGTTCTTAGCCTTAGGCCCAGGTCTGTTTGTTCTTTTGTCAGTGTTCCTTGTGCGTCTCTATAGGAGTGTTTTAGTGGTGTGTGGTTTTTTCTGATTTTATTTTTGTAGTTGTGGCAGCCACTTGTAGATCTGTATAGTTTTAGCATTCTGTATTGTAAACTTACTAATAAACTTTATTATTTACACCTCGCTACCATCTCCCGAGGGACTCAGTCTGGCTTATATGAGGCCGAGCCCACAATACATCAACGATAAAAGCAATAACAACAATTAATACAACAATAAGATAAAACTCATAACAAAACAATAAACATTAACAGTAACACAACGACGTTTAAAAACCCATGGCTGGGCCAAATGTAATAATTAAAATGTAAGGATAATGCTGAGCAAGACCAGGTGAAATATGTAACTAGGATAGAATTTCGGAGAGGAAAGGGGTGTGCAGACAATCCTAGATCATTGATCAAGTGCATTTAGGGACATATTGGTGGGAGTTTCCTTATTCTGGGAACGCACACTGGAACAACCATGTTTTCAGGCTCCTCCTAAAGACTGCCAGGGTTGGGGCATGTCTGATGTCCTTGGGAAGCGAGTTCCAGAGTTGAGGGGCCACCACCGAGAAGGCCCTGTCCCTCGTTCCCTCCAATTGTGCCTGTGATGGAGGTGGGAGCGTGAGCAAGGCCTCTCCAGATGATCGAAGGGGTCGTGTGGGTTCGTACACAGAAATGCAGTCACGCAGGTAGGAGGGTCCCAAACCGTTCAGGGCTTTGTAGGTAAGCACCTGCACCTTGGATTGGGACCGGAAAATGAATGGCAGCCAGTGGAGCTCCTTAAACAGGAGGGTTGACCTCTCCCTGTAAGGAGCACCTTTTAACAACCTGGCCGCCGTCCTTTGAACCAATTGAAATTTCTGGGCCGTTTTCAAGGGCAGCCCCACCTAGAGTGCATTACAATAATCCAATCTGGAGGTGACAAAGGCATGGACCACCCTGGCCAGATCCGCCTTCATGAGGTAAGGTAGCAGTTGGCGCACAAGTCTTAATTGTGCAAAGGCCCTCCCGGCCACTACCAACGCCTGAGCCTCAAGCGTCAGTGATGAGTCCAGGAGGACACCCAGACTTCAGGGGGAGTGTAACCCCGTCCAACACAGGTTGCCACCCTATACCTGATCCAGTTTACGATCGACCAGGAGGACCTCTGTCTTGTCGGGATTAATCTTCCTCATCCAGACAGACACAGCGGCCAGGCACTCGTCCAGCACCCGAGGGGCTTCCTTGAAATTGGGTGTAAAAGAGTAGTAGAGTTGGGTGTCATCTGCGTAGAGGTGGCACCCAACTCCAAAACTCCAGATGACTTCTCTCAGCGGTTTCATGTAGATGTTAAAAAGCATGGGAGACAGAACGGAGCCTTGCAGGACCCTACAGGGATTGTCTGTGCCAAGTTTGGTCCATTGTTGGTGGAGTTCGGAGTGGTGTTTGTTTGTAGGTGCACTATAAATCCCAGTACCTACAACTAACAAATGTCAATAATAATAATAATAATAATAATAATAATAATAATAATAATAATAATCTTTATTTATATTCCGCTTTGTCTCCCCGAAGGTACGCAGGGTGGATTCCAAACATAAAAGGCAAACACTCAATGCCCGAATGCAACAATACATCCATACTAACAAAATTCAAACAACCCAACATATAAACACAAATTAAGACTTAACAACTAATATTAAATTTAAAAAAACGCAGCCTGTTATATAACAGACATAAGTCAAAACATCAAACATTGAATAGAAACAGTAATTTCCCAGTTTCTTGGGGAAAATAGATTAATTGTTGTTCAAGATGTCTATTGAGCTGGTGGGACGAGTTGGGCACGGATACGGATGACAACTATTAATCAGGTGTATAATGGTAGTCTTCCCAACTCCTCCTCCTCTTCTGGTTGTCCAGTGCGCAAAGGTACGTCTTCAGCTGTTTCTTGAAAGCGAGGAGGGAGGGAGGGGGGGGTCGTCTTTAACTCCTTAGGAAGGGAGGTCCAGAGGTGGGGGGGGGGGGTATCCACGGAGAAGGCCCTTCCTCTTGTTCCCACCAGCCATGCTTGGGACGGGGGTGGAACTGAGAGGAGGGCCTCCTCCGATGGCCGCAGTTGGTCTCTAGAGGGAGATGCGGCTTGTCCAATCGTCTGGGCCTAAGAAGCCATTCAGGGCTTTAAAGGTAAGAGCCAGCACTTTGTATTTAGGCCGGAAGCAGACCGGCGGCTGTAAAGAACCCTTATTAGAAGCCAGGGTGCAGGGCCTGGAAAAGCCTGTAGGTCTCAAAGGATAAGTAATGGGCAAGGCGAAGCATCAGCGGCCATTTTAGAGTAGGGAAGACGCCATCTTAGAGAGTTTCAGAGAGGGGGGCGTGTCTTAGGCTTTAGGCAGCAGGGAATGGCCGGGATTGGTGGAGAAAAAGGGGGCGGAGTTTAGGAAGAGAAACTGAGAGGGAAAAGGAGCGTTTTAAGTTAGAGAGATTGAACTGGGGGTTTGAAGAGAAAGGGTGTTTAGGAGTTTGGTGTCAAGGGTTAGAAGAGAAAGGCAAGGGCCTAGCCAGAAGTTTGCCAGCAGGGTAGCTAAAGCAAACTGACCGCTATTAGGAGTATAGCTGGGTAGTAGCAGGATAGAACCAGGATTAAGTTTATCTGGGCTACTGAAGAATTTCTGACAGAGATTCAGTCCTGTTAGGATTCTTGTTTTGTTTGAGAGGGTTAGAGAGAGAGAAGCCTGTGCTGGACGGGGCCGCACTCCCCCTGAAGACGCAGGTTCGCAGCTTGGGTGTGATCCTGGACTCATCGCTGAGCCTGGACTGAGGAGCATTTGCACAGCTAAAGCTTGTGTGCCAGCTGCGCCCGTACCTTGGGAAGTCTGACTTGACCACGGTAGTCCACGCTCTGGTTACATCCCATCTAGACTACTGCAACGCTCTCTACGTGGGGTTGCCTTTGAAGACAGCTCGGAAGCTCCAACTAGTCCAACGCTCGGCAGCCATGATTTTAACAGGAGCGGAGCGCAGGGAGCATACAACCCCCCTGTTGCGCCAACTCCACTGGCTACCGATCTGCTACCGGGCTGAATTCAAAGTGCTGGCGTTGGCCTTTAAAGCCCTAAACGGTTCCGGCCCAAGCTACCTATCCGACCGCATCTCTGCCTATGAACCCACCAGGAGTTTGAGATCTTCCGGGGAGACCCTGCTCTCGATCCCGCCTGCTTCTCAAGCTCGGCTGGCGGGGACGAGAGATAGGGCCTTCTCAGTGGTGGCTCCTCGGCTGTGGAACGCCCTTCCTACGGACATTAGACTAGCACCATCTCTAATGGTATTCCGCAAAAAGGTGAAGACCTGGATGTTTGTGCAGGCGTTTGAGTAATTTAGTGCAATCTGGTAATGGAACATAGGAATGGAACAATGGACGACGAACCTGGACTACGCTTGGATGAGGAGAAGATTGGGTACGGTTGTTTTTCGTAATAATTGTGCATTGTAATTGCTTATTGGTAATTTATGGATAATGTGTTAAGTCAATTGTTATATGTTGTATGGAACCACTGCTGTTTCTACTGTTTTTACTGTTTGTGAACCGCTGTGAGTCGCCTTCGGGCTTGAGATACAGCGGTATAGAAGCAAAGTAAATAATAAATAAATAAAGGCCTGAGTTTGGCCAGAGTTACTAGCGGGGATAGCTAGTAGTAAGCTAACAGCTATTCGGAAGATAGCTGGGAAGTAGAAAGATAGATCCAAGTTAGGACTGTCTGCACTGCTTTAAGAATTACTGTCAGACAAACTATCCTGTCAGTATTCTTGTTGTTGAAGGGAGAGAAGAATCTCTTAAGTAACAAAAACAGAACTATTCATGTAACCGACACGCTTTTAAGGCACAACTTTCTGAAACAGCCTAAATTTTAACTGCATTTGTTCCTGTTCTAATTAATAAACTTTGTTGATTATTGTTCATCAAAACCTGACTCAAGTGTGCCTCTATGCTTGAAGATTTCCAAAGCAACTTTAATCAGTTTTGAAGAAACTAATGGTGGCAGCATTGATTAGTGATCTGAATAGATCTTCATTATTATTTGGTCTCCAGCGAATGAGATCGATTTGCTAGATTCTTTATAATTTGGTGGCAGCGAGTGAGATCTGATTTATTTGATTTGGATAGATTCTTTATTATTTGGTTCCAGTGATGCGGGATTGATTTATCCGATCGTTATAGCGGCCCCTGGAGCTGCTGCAACTTGGGAGCGGTTCTCTCCCTGAATGGCGCTCCAGTTAGTAGCCTGGCTGCCGATCTCCGGACCATTTGAAGCTTCCGAACGACCTTCAAAGGCAGCCCCAAGTAGAGAGCGTTGTAGTAGTCCAAACGGGATGTGACGAAGGCATGGACTACCGTGGCCAAGTCAGATGTCTCAAGGGACGGGCGCAGCTGGCGCGCAAGTGCTGACTGTGTGAAGGCGCTCCTGGCCACCGCTGACACCTGGGGTTCTGGGTCAGTGATGGGTCCAGGATCTCCCCAGGCTGTGGACCTGTGTCTTCAGGGGGAGCGCGGCCCCGTCCAGCACAGGCTGTAATCCCACACCCTGATCCGCCTTACGACCGGCCAGGAGGGCCTCTGCTTTGTCTGGATTTGGTTTCCGCTTGTCGGCTCTCATCCTGTCCATGACTGGCGGCAGGCTCTGGCTCGGGAGCAGCAGGGCCTCCTCAGTGTCGGCACCCGGGGCACACGCGGGTGGCGTTCAGGGCCTCATTTCACGGGTGCCGCTCTCATGGACGCCACACTTTTTTCCTTTGTCAATAAATCAAGCCAGAAGGCAGGAAGGAAGCGTCAGGATTGGTCTCTGCCCCCCTCCCCCCTTCAAAGAAGGGAATGGCTCAGGCAGCAAGCCCCTCCTCCCCTCTCCAGTACACTGCATGACATAGAATGTATGTGTGTGTGTGCGTGTACACATATCAGTCCCGATCCAACGTAAGCTTGAGTATTCCAATGGAAGCCCCACCCCCAGCGCCACACAGCCCCGCCCCCTTCAGTCTGCCATGCAGGAGGGGGGAGGGGAGGGGAGGGGGGTGGGAGCAAGCGGGGTGCGGTGGGGGGTGAGGGCGGGGAGCAGAGGCGGCCCAAGGTAATTTTCAACGGTAAGCAAACAGTATCCCCCCCCCCCCAACCAATCACTGATATATATTCTGTTTGTCGTGGGAATTCTGTGTGCCATATTTGGTTCAATTCCATCCTTGGTGGAGTTCAGAATGCTCTTTGATTGTAGGTGAACTATAAATCCCAGTGACTACAACTCGCATATGTCAAGGTCTATGTCAATGACCAGTGTGGGACAAAGGACTCTTGTCTGCTGGAGCTAGGGGGGAATGTTTCAACTGACCACCTTGATTAGCATTGGATGGCCTGGCAGTGCCTGGAGCAATCCGTTGTTGAGAGGTGATTAGATGTCCTTGTTTGTTTCCTCTCTGTTGTTGTGCTGTAATTTTAGAGGTTTTTTTTTAAATACTGTTAGCCAGATTTTGTTCATTTTCATGGTTTCCTCCTTTCTGTTGAAATTGTCCACATGCTTGTGGATTACAAGGTGGTCACTTGAAACATTCCCCCCTAGCGCCAGCAGACAAGAGTCCTTTGTCCCACCCTGGTCCTTCCACAGATATATAAACCCTTTTCCTAGTTCCAACAGACCTCACGACCTCTGAGGATGCTTGCCATAGATGCAGGAGAAACGTCAGGAAAAATGCCTCTAGACCATGGCCATATAGCCCGGAAAAAACTTCAACAACCCAGTGATTCCGGCCATGAAAGCCTTCGACAATAATAATAATAATAATAATAATAATATAAATAAATAT
This sequence comes from Anolis sagrei, assembly GCF_037176765.1. Taxonomy (NCBI): domain Eukaryota; kingdom Metazoa; phylum Chordata; class Lepidosauria; order Squamata; family Anolidae; genus Anolis; species Anolis sagrei. Next base: position 134,441,841 of record NC_090026.1, read on the forward strand.
ATAACTTTATATTCCACCTTCTCTCTCCTGGGGATCTCAGGGCAGATCCCAACAAACAAGAGGCAAACCTTCAATGCCTCAATGACAATAAGTACAAATATAATGCCCCACATAAAATAAATCTTAAGCTTAACTTTAATTTAAATCAAACGTAATCCATCAAGAATTATGCATGTTATGTATTTCTTCACACCCGTCAGACTCACAAAAATTGTTGGTGAAAAAGGATTCCATGATATCATACCATAATTGCCTGTTTTGCGAGCATATTGCTGTGCAATCCATACGTGGAAAAGAGGTTGGCGTGGACAAATCAAATCCTTGTTGGAATTCCACAGAATACTGTCGATCCTGACCAACAACGTGCATGTCTTATGATTTCAAGAAAACAGTATTAGCAAAATTTCCAAAAAGTGACCATATATACACTCATGAATGAGTCAACTCCGTGTATAAGTGCCATTACCAAACATACTCATGAATAAGCCGACCCCGTGTTGAATTGCATTTTCCATACATACTCATGAACAGATTTCCAATCCATCTTAGAAGGAGTTTTAAAAACTTTTTAATGCCATTAATATTTAATTATTTGTTAATGGTGATATATTTTGAGATTTTTAATTGTATTTCATTTAGTTTTTACTGTAAGCCGATTTCAGCCCTTCCGGTACAAATAGAAAGCTATGTATTAATAATAATAATAATAATAATAATCATCATCATCATCATCATCAGCATCCAGCACGTATATCTTGTTTGCTGTGTCCTACTGTGTTTTTGTGTCAGTAAAATAATAATAATAATAATAATAACAATTCATCCAACTCAGATATCCAACCAACAATAAACAGATCCATCTACCTAACAGGAGTGGAGCGTCTCTTCCGCTGCACAATGGGGAACTGCATGCTGATTTGAACCCCTGGCATTTGCAAACACTTTTATTATTAAGAAAAAGAGAAACATGGTAATTTCATAATATATAATGGAAAGACTCTCTGAGTGGCCAACATAACAAATTGCAAAAATAAAACAAAATAAGAAAAAGGGCTGGGCTTTAGCACAGGAGGATAACCACCAAACTGCAATACATCTTGCCAACTGGAAGGCTGACAGTTCAAAGCCCGGGTCAGGGTGAGCTCCTGACCTTTAGCCTAGCTTCTGCCGCCCTGAGTCACCTTTGGGCTGATATGGGCGGGATAGATATAATGTAAATAAATAAATACCTAGCAGTTCGAAAACAAACCTGAGTAGATAAATAGGAACCCCATTAAAGCAGGATGTATTTGGGCTCCCCCCCCACTCCCCCCCCCGTGGCATAGCCTCCAATGTCTATATAGATTTCAACTCTCAGAGAAGCTCTTTTCGCATGCCATCTGTCAGGGAAACTTTGATTGTGCTTTTCCTGCATGGCAGGAGGTGTTATTATTATTAGGTGTCAAATACCACTGTTGTTGTTACTATTTTCTCTCCTATCTCTCAATAAAAAATTATACAAAAATACCACTATTCTCTCCAGTGTGAATTCTACGCCTATGTAAATTTGACCTCTGAGAAGCTCTTTCCACGCTCTGGTTTCTCCCCAGTGTGAATCATCTGATGTCTATGTAGACCTGAACTCTGAATGAAGCTCAGCCCACATTCCAGGCATGTATAGGGTTTTTCCCCCGTGTGAGTCCGTTGGTGTGAACGCAGATGTCCACTCTCAGCAAAGCTCTTCCCACACTCCAGGCATTGATAAGGTCTCTCCCCAGTGTGTGTCCTTTGATGCAAACGTAGACGTCCACTCCAAGCAAAGCTCTTTCCACACTCCAGGCACGTATAGGGTTTCTCCCCTGTGTGAGTCCGTTGATGTTTATGTAGAACTGAATTCTGAGCAAAGCTCTTTCCACACTCCAGGCATTTATAAGGTTTCTCCCCAGTGTGGATCCATTGATGCGAACGTAGACTTGAACTCTGAGTGAAGCTCTGTCCACACTCCAGGCATTTATAGGGTTTTTCCCCAGTGTGAGTCCTTTCATGTGAACGCAGGCTTGCACTCCAAGCAAAACTCTTTCCACACTCCAGGCATGTATAAGATTTCCCGCCCGTGTGAGTCCACTGATGTGAATGTAGACCTGAACTATAAGTGAAACTCTGTCCACACTCCAGGCACGTATAGGGTTTCTCTCCAGTGTGAGTCCTTTCATGCAAATGTAAGTTTCTACTCTGAGCAAAGCTCTTTCCGCACTCCAGGCACGTATAGGGTTTTTCCCCAGTGTGGGTCCGTTGATGTGAACGTAGACGTGAACTCTGAGTGAAGCTCTGTTCACACTCCAGGCATGTATAGGGTTTCTCTTCAGTGTGAGTCCTTTGATGTGAACGCAGGCTTCCACTCTCAGTGAACTTCTGTCCACACTCCAGGCATGTATAGGGTTTCTCCCCAGTGTGAGTTCGTTGATGTGAACGTAGAACTGAACTATAAGTGAAACTCTTTCCACACTCCAGGCACGTATAGGGTTTCTCTCCAGTGTGAGTCCTTTGATGCAAACGTAGGCTTCCACTCTCAGTGAAACGCTTTCCACACTCCAAGCATGTATAGGGTTTTTCCCCGGTGTGAGTCCGTTGATGTGAACGCAGATGTCCGCTCTCAGCAAAGCTCTTTTCGCACTCTAGGCATTTATAAGGTTTCTCTCCAGTGTGAGTCCTTTCGTGTGAACGTAGCTTTACACTCCAAGCAAAACTCTTTCCACATTTCGGGCATGTATAGGGCTTTTCTCCAGTTTGAGTCCTTTTATGTGAATGTAAACCTGAACTCTGAGTGAAGCTCTGTCCACACTCCAGGCATGTATAGGGCTTCTCTCCAGTGTGGGTCCTTTGATGAGAACGCAGATTTCCACTCTCAGCGAAGCTCTTTCCGCACTCCAAGCACGTGTAGGGTTTCTCTCCAGTGTGGGTCCTTTGATGCGAACGTAGACTTCCACTCTCAGCGAAGCTCTTTCCACACTCCAGGCATGTGTAGGGTTTCTCTCCAGTGTGAGTCCTTTCATGTTGCTGCAGATGATCCCTCCGAGTGAAACTCTTTCCACACTCCAGGCATTTCGATGCTTTCTCCGTCATGGCCACAATGATATGGGCATTTAATTGCAATCCAGAGAGTTGACGCTTCTCTTTTTCTTCTTATCTGTAAGTGAAGTCAGGAATTCTGTAAGACCGTCACCTTGAGATGATTCCTTCTTCTTATGTTATTGTTTTCCTTATAGCACCCAAGAGGTCGCTCCACAGAGTCCTCGTTTTCCCTGGTCATGAAAGAAGCAAAACGGCTTACAAATAGTTAGTAAAATAAAGTATCTAGGAATAGATTTATTACGGCTAAAAATTCACAACAAATGCAAAACAATTACAAATATAAATGGAAAGAACTCAAAAAGAATCTAAAGAATTGGGCGACCCTGAAACTATCTCTACTGCGCAGAATATCAGTTATTAAAACAAATGTTCCTTCGAAAATTATAAGTTGCTTACCTGTAACTGTAGTTTCCTGAGTAGTCACCTGTGAATTCGTACATTTGGTATCCCTGCGCTTGCGCAATACAACTTTTCGGAACCTTCTAGAAAGAAAAAGAAACATTCAGCCCTCAGCTAGGCCCGCCCCCCCCTCCCGAGTATATATAGCCCGAGGGCGGGACTAGCCGTCAGTTCTCTTAGCCGCAAAAAACAGCTAAACGGCGTGGCATGATACTCGAGGGGAGGAAGGGCAGGTATGTACGAATTCACAGGTGACTACTCAGGAAACTACAGTTACAGGTAAGCAACTTATAATTTCCTGTCGTAGTCACTGTGAATCGTACATTTGGTAGATTAGCGAGCATCTATCTTGGCAGGCGGGATCATGCCACCGCCGAAGACAGTACCGCTCTACCAAATTCCATGTCCCTTTGGGAAACAGCGTCCACCTTATAATGAGCCACAAAGGTCAGGGGGGACGACCAAACAGCAGCCTTGCAAATGGCATCTAAAGACACTCCCCGCAAAAAGGCTGTCGACGTTGCCACAGCCCTGGTGGAGTGACCCCGTATCTGCAACGGCAGATCTTTACCAGCCAAACGGTAACACAAACGAATAACGGAAACTATCCAAGAGGAAAACCTCTGGGAAGACAAGGGAAGGCCGATGGCGTCTCTACGATATTTTATGAATAACCTAGGGGTTTTTCGCAACGAAGCCGTCCTATCTACATAAAAAGCGAGAGCTCTGCGAACATCAAGCAGATGCAGAGCACACTCTGTGGGCGTAGCTGGGTTTTGAAAGAACCCCGGAAGCACCACTTCTTGAGATATGTGAAAACGAGTAGCCACTTTAGGAAGAAAACCCACATCTGTACGCAAAACCACCCTATCACCATGAAACTTAAGATAGGGTGGGTCTACTCGTAGTGCACATAGCTCGCTGGAGCGTCTGGCAGATGTAATCGCCACCAGAAAGGCTGTCTTCCAGGACAAAAACGAAAGATCAATCCTAGCCATCGGTTCAAAAGGAGGTTTTGATAGGCAGTTTAACACAAGTTCTAAGCTCCAAGAGGGAGCGATTGGGGCCACCGAAGGTCTAATATTAGCGAATCCCCGCAAAAAGGTCCTGACCAATGGGTCCATGAAGCATGACGGCAAACCCGACTTCCTTCTAAACCAGGAAATCGCCGCCAGGTAACATTTTAACGAAGAGTGAGATAACCCCGAGTCCGCTAGGGACACCAAAAAGTCCAAAACAACGGAAGTCTGAACAGTCATAGGATCAAGTCCCTTCGAACGGACAAACGAACTAAATTTTGCCCATTTATAGACATAGGAGCGTTTCGTCGAAGGTCTATGTGCAGCATCGATAATGGCTAGCACGGGAGAAGACAATGTTCCAAATGAAGCTAGGGAAGCGGAAGAATCCTCCACGCCGTGAGCTTCAGTTTGTCCACCTCCGGATACAAGACCTGATCGTTCTGCGAGGTTAGAAGGTCGAGCCTGTCGGGGAACCGGAAGAATATCCCTCTCGCCATCTGGTGGAGTGGAGAGAACCAAGGTTGGCGAGGCCACCACGGGGTTATTAAAATGCACCGCGCGTTTTCCCTTTGGATCTTGGCCACCACCCTCAGAAGGAGGGGGAAAGGAGGAAACGCGTACACAGGCCGAGTCGACCAGTCTAGAAGGAAGGCATCCCCCAGACACCCTGTCTGTCTTGAGGCCTGGGTTCGAGCGCAGAACAGGTCGCATTTCGAATTGGCCTGGGTCGCAAACAGATCCACCTCCGGAGTGCCCCATGCCAGGAAGAGTCTCCGGACCTCTCCGTGGTGAAGAGACCACTCGTGGTGTGTCAGAGGACTCCGGCTGAGTGAGTCTGCCAGCAGGTTCTGCTCTCCCGGGAGATGTGTCACTAGGAGGTGCACTCCCCGATCCAGGCACCAATCCCAAATTCGAATCGTTAGAGTCAACAAGGGGAGGGAATGGGTGCCCCCCTGTTTGTTGAGATAGTACATCACCGTGGTGTTGCGGGTGAGAATTTGTACTATCTGGCCCCTTATGACTCTTTCGAACAAAAGTAGCGCCCTTTCTACCGCGAGGAGTTCTAACATGTTTATGTGAAGGGTGTTTTCTTCTCCTTCCCACACGCCTTGAGCGATGAGGCCCTCGGAGTGGGCACCCCAACCCCTGAGGGAAGAGTCCTTAGTGATCACCCGAGAGGGATGGGGCGGGTGAAAAGGCAGTCCCGCACAAACCCACAGCGCATCCTGCCAACAATAAAGGGAATGACGAACAGCCGCCGGCAACGTCAGTCGCATGGAGGGGTTGTCCACAAGTGGGTTGAACGTTGAGACAAACCATGACTGGAGGGGCCGCATACGCAGCCTGGCATACGGGGTAACAGACGTGGTGGAAGCCATGTGTCCCAGCAGGATCTGGATTTGCTTGGCCGACACCGACGGGGAGCGCATGACCTGTAACACCAGTTCCCTCAGGTTGTCGAAGCGGTCTGGTGGTAGGAAGGCCTTCTGGGAGACCGAATCCAGCATGGCACCGATGAAGCTGATCCGCTGAGACGGGCACAGAGACGACTTGTCGAGGTTGACCACCAAGCTGAGAGACTGGAGAAGGGATAGAACACAAGAGATTTGAGTTTGAAGTTGGTCCCTTGACCTCGACACAAGCAGCCAGTCGTCAATATAGGGGTACACCATAATGCCCCTTGTGCGAAGGTATGCGGCCACCACCGACATGCACTTTGTGAACACTCGGGGGGCCGTGGACAACCCAAAGGGGAGGATATTGAAACAATAACCCTTGTCCCCCACCATAAAGGCGAGGAATCTCCGGTGGTAGTGTGCGATAGATATGTGGAAGTACGCGTCTTTCAAGTCGACGGTAGCAAACCACACCCCCTTAGACAACAGTGGTAAAATGGAGGCAAGAGTGACCATTCTGAACTTTTTTGGCCGAATGTGTTTATTGAGATGTCTCAAGTCAAGGATGGGACGCAGCCCACCTCCACGTTTGGAAACCAGGAAATAACGGGAAAAGAAACAGTATTTGAAAACAGAAGGGTCCAGGGGGGAAATAGCCCCTTTATCAAGTAACATTTGTACTTCCTGTAACAGAGGGCCCGATGGCATTGTACATCGGACAAGGCCCACTCTAGGCGAGTCAGAAAACTCAATTTCATAACCATGAGTAACAATGGAGAGCACCCAACCATCTGTGGTGATGTTAGACCACGACTGGCGGAATGGAAACAATCTATCAGCAAACACTAGAGAAACAGCGGGTAGGGCAACTTGAACAACAGGGGTGAGGTTAATTGCAACAGGCAAAATTGGATCACCTTCCCCCTGAGTAGGTACAGAATCCCGTACATCAAAGACGCTTCTTGGGCCCCTGCTGAGCCTTAGACTTACTCCCGAACCCTTGGTTGCGGGACCTGGGGAAATAGGGGGTCCGACGACCGCCCTGAAATCTGGAGGAGGTGTTGTTGTTCCTACCCCTAAAGGTATTACCATAAGAATTCCCATACCCCCTACGGAACCCAGAAGAGGGTAAGTTCCACCTCTGGCGCTGCTGGGGGTAGGGCTGCCAGGCATATCCGAATTTTCCTGCGGCTTGTCTCACGTCTTGTTTTTGTTTTAGCCTGTCATCCGTCTGCGGATTAAAGAGGCCCTCCTCGTGGAAGGGGAGGTCCTCTGCGAGGGCCTTCCCTTCCTCAGACAAGTGAGACGCGCGCAACCACGCGTGTCTTCTCAGTGAGGTTGCAGTGGAGTATAGGTTACCTGCAGCCTCAGCCATATGTTTGGCTGCGTCCTTTTGCATTTTAGACAACACAAGCGCCTCCCCCTGTATGGCTCTAGGAAAGCGCTGTTGATCAGCTGGTAATAGCTCGATGTACTCCAACATCTTTCCCCACAGGAAAGTTTGATAACCACTAGCATATGTGGCATAGTGCGCCATCCGGGTGAACAACCCGGCAGAGAGATGCACCTTCCTCCCTAGTGCGTCAATTTTCTTACCCTCCCTGTCGGGGGGAGCTGTGAGTGAATTTTTAGGCCTCTTGGTTTTCGCCACCTCGGCGACCACCGTATTCGGTCTGGGAGGGGCCGAAACCCATTTGGCGGACGACACATCAATTCTATATAACAAGTCTAGTCGTCGGGGAATTGCCGGGACCAGAGACGGGGACATATCGGAGACCCTTGCTAGTTTTAAAAGGTAAGGGAGCACAGGCAGGGGGGATGCAGGGGTTATGACCTGCTCCTCCGAGGAAAACATGGGGTCTTCCACATGTTCGGGAGGCTTGGGGGCAGGAATGTTTAAGGCCTTGATCATTCTATCAATGAGTGCAGCAAACTTATTGACATCCGCAGGGTGAATAAAAGAAGCATTTTCCCCCTCCCCATGGTTAACAATGTCATTTGGATCCTGATCAGAGTCCGAACCATCTGGATCAACTGCTCTTTGATCAGAGCCCTCGGGCAGTAAAACCCTGGATGGTCTCATAGGGGTAGAATCACCTTGCAGGTTGCCCTGGGAGATGGCCAGGGTGGTGGTGGCATTGCCTGATAAGTCGCCTTGGGTACAAGCAGGCAGGGCCAATGTAGAGTGCGACGATGTAGCCCTATGGGGTGCAGCGGGCAAGTTCAAGTCATTAGAGTTCAGTACAAAAGAGGCTCCGCTCGGGGGAACCCTCCCGGGATCATGCTGAGAAGAGGTGGAAGGCTGGTCACTAGGCACTGGAGGGCAAGCAGCTGGAGGAGGCGGAGCCCTGGAGATCGTCGCTACCGGGAGCGCTGGGATGGGCAAAGCAGGAGGGGGGGCCTGCACAAACACCATCTGGCCTGAAGGGCCCATCTGCCAAAATCCTGGGCAGGGAGGCGGGGCCATGGAGGAGCGATGCCAGCGGGAGCGCCTGGAGGCTCGGGACCGCCTGCTCCGCCTGGAGTAGGCAGATGAAGAGGAGGAGGACGAGGAAGAAGAAGTTGAGGAGGAGCGGGATCGCCTGGAGGCTGATCGACGTCGGTGCCGGCGCGATCTCGTGCTCCTCCTGGATGGGGACCTCGATCGCCTGGGCCTCGCGCTGCGGCGGTGCGAAGGAAGCTGCTGCCAAGGTTGGGGCGGTATCGCCGATACCGGCGCATCAGGAGCCTCCTCTGTCCCAGGGCACTCCCCTCCTGAGGCGCCCTCAACTGTTGGTTGGGCACGATGGGAGGTCCCTTCAGCCGGCTCTCCCGGGCCCGAGGGGGGCGGGGTCGCAAGGGCTCCATCCTGGAGCAGAACCGGCGGCGGGGACAGGAGCACGGGTGCCGCAGCAGCCGCCGCCGAGATCGGCGGTATCGCAGCCTCTCGGGCCCGGCTCAGTGGCGGGGGCGAGAGCATCAGCGCCGGCGCAGTAGGAGGAGTCAGGGAGGCCCGAGGTGTTTCTGCTGCCTGCAGAGGGCGCACCGCGTCAGTTGGAGTCTCGGGGGCCGGCAAAGGCGCCATGGCGCGGCGGGCCTCCAGCGGTCTTCCCGCTCTTTCCTCGGAGGTTCTTCCCTGTAAGGGAGCCTGGCCGCCATCTTGAGGCCTTTTAGGTTTAGGCCTCTTGGCTTTCTTCTTGGCCGGCCCGGAGGAGGAAGGCAGGAAAGGTAAGTCCGGCCGCTCCGTGGTTTGCGCTGGGGCAGAGGGAGGCATGAGAGCCCTCTCGTAGAGTGCCGCCCGAAGTCTGGACACTCTATTCTTCCTCGTTTGAGGAGTGAAGGAGAGGCATATGGCACAAGATTGAGTCAGATGGGCCTCCCCCAAGCAAGTGAGGCACAGTGTGTGCCCATCAGTGTCCGGCAGGATATTCGGGCACTTGATGCACTTTTTGAAGAAGGTAGTAGCCATAGTGAAGCCACTGAGGAGATTTGCCAATTCCGATCCGGGTCGAGCACCGTATGGTCAGTCCAGTCGATCGTCAAGCAAGAGGGCTAGGCAGAAGAATCGTCAAAGGAGTAGTCCAAAGTCCAAAAACCGAGTCAAAGTAGATAGAGAATCGCAATGTCACAGAAGGTTCTCAAAGCTGTCACAAGCGGATTAAGAGAACTGACGGCTAGTCCCGCCCTCGGGCTATATATACTCGGGAGGGGGGGGGCGGGCCTAGCTGAGGGCTGAATGTTTCTTTTTCTTTCTAGAAGGTTCCGAAAAGTTGTATTGCGCAAGCGCAGGGATACCAAATGTACGATTCACAGTGACTACGACAGGAAATGATATGTTTGTTTCAGAAACTACCTGTAATTAGAAAAATGCAAGTCTTTAAAGACCGGAATAAAGATTTAACAAAATTCATCTGGAACAACAAGAAACCTAGAATAAACTATACAAACTTAACAGATGAAAGAAGAGGTGGTTTTGGACTACCCAATTTAAGCCTATATTTCGAAGCCAGTGGCATGGAATGGATAAAAGGACGGATAACTCTGCAAAATAAGAAAGTATTGACACTAGAGGGTCACGATCTAAGAACGGGGTGGCATGCGTACCCCTGGTATGGAAGGATGAAGGTGAACTGTGGCGAAGCTGGAATGTGTCCAGAGGAGAGCGACTAAAATGATAACAGGTCTGGAGAACAAGCCCTATGAGGAGCGGCTTAACGAGCTGGGCAGGTTTAGCCTGAAGAAGAGAAGGCTGAGAGGGGATATGATAGCCATGTATAAATATGTGAGAGGAAGCCACAGGGAGGAGGAGGGAGCAAGCTTGTTTTCTGCTTCCTTGGAGACTAGGACGCAAGGGAACAATGGCTTCAAACTACAAGAGAGGAGATTCCATCTGAACATGAGGAAGAACTTCCTGACTGTGAGAGCCGTTCAGCAATGGAAATCTCTGCCCCGGAGTGTGGTGGAGGCTCCTTCTTTGGAAGCTTTTAAACAGAGGCTGGATGGCCATCTGTCAGGGGTGGTTTGAGTGCAATATTCCTGCTTCTTGGCAGAATGGGGATGGACTGGATGGCCCATGAGGTCTCTTCCAACTTTTTGATTCTATGATTCTATGAAGCTGGCTGGGAGTCTGCTGCATTAAGATCACAACTGACCAAAAGGTCATGAGTTCAAAGCCAGCCGGGTCGGAGTGAGCCTCCGACCAATTTTTGTAGCTTGCTGTTGACCTTTGCAGCCCAAAAGGCAGTAGGAAATTTAGGTACCGCTTTTGCGGGGAGGCTAATTTACGACGCCATAAAAATCTCCAGCAAGCATGGAAAGAATGAGGAAGTACTCCATCCGTGTCACAAATGGACGGTGAAGCGATAGCTCCCCTGGTGGCCAGAATACTCTCATGAAAAATATAAATACTGCCAATAAATAAACAAATAAACCTCCATCCTGTTGAGTCAGTACCCGAAACCCCTGTTCAGTTGCTGATTTATTCCTGTTTGCTGTGTGACAGAGGAAATGGTAGGAAAGGGTTACGCAAGAGGCAATGGGTGGGATCATACAAATTCCACACCAATGGAGAGAGAGGAACCCTGGGGCCTGACACTTACTGTAACCTGTAATGTACATCGGAGGGAGGGCCATTGGTGCCTCTTGAATGGGGGAAGTTATAGTTCTTTGTGGAAACGGGAGTCTGACTGTGTGAGTGGACACCTCTGCCACACGCACGTACACGCTTTTCACTTTTATTATGTGTATAGATTATTTATATAATTATATCATATTATAATATACTATATCATATATATTATATAATAACATATTAGTATATATTTATATTATTATATTATATAAAGCCCTAAACGACTCCGGCCCAGTTTACCTGTCCGAACGGATTCTCCCCTATGAACCATCAAGGTTATTAAGATCTTCCGGAGGGGCCCTGCTCTCGGTCCCACCACCTTCGCAATCGCGTTTGGTGGGGATGAGGGACAGGGCCTTCTCGGTGGTGGCTCCTCGGCTTTGGAACTCCCTCCCACTAGAGATTACATCTGCTCCCTCCCTCCTGACCTTCAGGAAACTAATAAAGACCTGGCTTTGGAACGTGGCATTTGAGGACTGAGTCTATAACCTTCGTCCACATGGAAGGAGGAGGATGAACTGCGACTGTATTGACGGCTTGGCTTGTGTAATGTGATGATGATGTTTTTACTGTACTTATATTTTAAAGTGTAATGATGATGCACTGTGTTGTTTTTGTATATTATTGTATATGAACACATGTTGTGAACCGGCCTGAGTCCCTCGTTCAAGGTGAGAAGACTGGTATATAAAACTTCTCAATCAATAAATAATAAATAATATTATTATTACAGCTTACTCCATTTGTTCATCGCAATAGATTCATGAATCTTCATCAGCTGTTATCATCGTTCTTTGTCTTCGATTCTGCTGTTAGGGAGAGATGCTGTGCATCCTAATATTTGCAGAAATATTCACAGGAAACAATTATTTACATATTTACAGAAATATTCACAACAAATCAGAAATCTTCATGAAAATCTTCATAGAAAATATTCACAAATATATTAACAGAAAACCATAAAATATTCAGAAAATATTCCTAAATATATTCATAGAAATATTATCAAAATTCCAAAATAGTCAGAAAAATGATCATTAAAAATTGCAGAAATATTAATAAAAATAGTAACAAAATATTCATTAAAATATTTGCAAAAATATTCATTACAATTTTTAAAAGAAATATTGACAAAATAATCAAGAATCAGTCTCTGTTACTACAGGAGGTTCACACTGAGCAGGGATAAATAGGCACAAAGCAGAAGGGACGGCCTCGTGGGCCGAGGATCTCCCGGTATCAAGGATGAGGCTGATTAAACAAAGACAAGGTAAGCCAAAACCGTATTTACTTAGAAAGGAATGCTGTGATCACTCAAAGTGAGCAGGAATTTCTCAAAAACAAGTAATGCCAGACTTGTCTTAGCTGTTTTTTTCGATAGAGTTACAAGCTTGGTAGATGCTGGGAATGCTGTGGATGGAGCAGATCTTGATTTCAGGACTTAGTCCCCCATGGCCTTCGTGCGAACGGACTAGTCCAATATGGGCCAGGCAAGAGTACTGCGAGGTGGATCTCCTAATTGGTTAAGCTACCAAAGGGTGCTTCCCCCCCCCCAACCCCCCAATGGCCCCTCCTCTTCATCCTGGAAAGAAGGGACTGCCGTAAAGAGGGCTTGGTCCTGGGCCCAGTGATGTTCAACGCCTTTATTAGTGACTTGGATGAAGGTTTGGAGGGCACACTCATCTAGTTTGCAGATGACACCACGTTAGGAGGAGCCTCTGAGGAGCAGCTTAAAGAACTGGGTCTGTTTATGTGATCTCAATGTTTATATCAATAGGTTTTTAATTCCATGTTTAAATGTCTAGATGTTGTTTCTCTATTGGTTTAATATTTTACTGTATTGTTATATCTTACAGTTGCTTTTATACTAGGTTTCTATATGCTGTGAGGCATTTAATTTTTGCTGTGAATACGTTGGAAGCCACTTTGAGTCTCTCCTGGGGGAGAAAAGCAGTATACAAATGAAATGCACACATAAATAATAAATGTAGCCTGCAGAAGAGAAGGTGGAGAGGAGGCATGAAAGCCATGTATAAATGTGTTCAAGTGTCACAAGGAAGAGAGCGCAGGCTTCTTTTCGGCTGTTCTGGAATCCTAGAATCCTAGAATCAAAGAGTTGGAAGAGACCTCCTGGGCCATCCAGTCCAACCCCATTCTGCCAAGAAGCAGGAATATTGCATTCAAATCACCCCTGACAGATGGCCATCCAGCCTCTGCTTAAAAGCTTCCAAAGAAGGAGCCTCCACCACACTCCCTCCGGGGCAGAGAGTTCCACTGCTGAACGGCTCTCACAGTCCGGAAGTTCTTCCTCATGTTCAGATGGAATCTCCTCTCTTGTAGTTTGAAGCCATTCTTCCATTGCGTCCTAGTCTCCAAGGAAGCAGAAAGGAAGCTTGCTCCCTCCTCCTCCCTGTGGCTTCCTCTCACATATTTATACATGGCTATCATATCTCCTCTCAGCCTTCTCTTCTTCAGGCTAAACATGCCCAGTTCCCTAAGCCGCTCCTCATAGGGCTTGTTCTCCAGACCCTTGATCATTTTAGTCGCCCTCCTCTGGACACATTCCAGCTTGTCAATATCTCTCTTGAATTGTGGTGCCCAGAATTGGACACAGTATTCCAGATGTGGTCTAACCAAAGCAGAATAGAGGGGAAATTAGGACTCAATGGAGCCAAGGGCTCAAATTACAAGGCAAACCAAGAATGGGCAACGTGGAAGTCTCTGAACAGACCCAGAAGTGGCGTGGGCAGGTCACAAGGGGAAACCCTTTTGGCAAAATGGCACCGCCTAACAGAATCCTCCTCCTTGCGTGCCTGTGAAGCAGAGCGGACAATTCTGCGCTGTACGCTTGCCCACTACGCCCTGCCGCCTGTACAGAGGAAGAATTATTGGCGGCCACAGACAATGTGGTTGCTTTGCCCATTTTTGGTCAAAAGATATTTAGCCACTTGTGCTATTTTTATCAGTTTTATACTAATTTATGCAATGCTTTAGATACCAAATAAATAAACTACAGGGAAGGAGATTCCACCTGAACATTAGAAAGAACTTCCTGAGCATAAGAAGAGCCGTTCAGCAGCGGATCTCTCCTCCTGTGGAAGCTCTGATGGAGTCTGATGGAAGCTCCTCCCAAGGAAACTTCTAAAGGTATACTTTGATTGTGCTTTTCCTGTATGGAAGAAGGGGGTTGGACTAGATGGCCCGTTGGTCATCTAGTTTTCTATAAGAAAACTGAACTTTTGAAGGTCTGGCTAAATAAGACAACAGGAGCACACAAAGCAAGGTCAAGAGTCCAGTTAACGCACACAAGCGGAGTGCCATGGAGCCAGCGCAGGAGCAAGAACAAGCAACAGCCAAGGCTACAGTCCAACAGTCAGGTGATTGACAGGAGCTCATTCATCAGAGTTCCTAAAATAACAACCAAGAATGCAAAGTCAGGATTCCAAAGTCAAGGCAAGGATGCAAACTGAAGCCCATAAATCAAACCAGGAAGTCAGTCCAGAAGTTAGAATCAATGATTCAGGATGCAACCGAGTCCAGAACAGGGAACAAGGCCAGAATCAGAAATGAAACCAAGGCAGCAGAGATAATATCCAGGACAACAATACAAAGGTATTGTCGAAGGCTTTCATGGCTGGAATCACTAGGTTCTTGTGGGTTTTTTCGGGCTATAGGGCCATGTTCTAGAGGCATTTCTCCTGACGTTTTGCCTGCATCTATGGCAAACATCCTCAGAGGTAGTGAGGTCAACGCTGTACACCACTTGTGATTGAATATGGCTTCAGTGTTTAAAAACCTAGAATCAAAAAACTGCCCTAAGCTGGAACAAACTTCTGGCCGAAAAAAACCCCTTTGAAAGAGCTCTGGCACCCACCAAACGAAAAGGGAAGTTAAGCCCTTGGCTTACTTGAAGTGTCTTAGGCAAGAGTGTGCTGGTTTCGCACTCAGGTTTGTGTTCTGAGGCAACACTGAAAAGATCACTCTTTTAAAATATACGCTGCCACAATTAGACTTTTGATTGCTGCAGGAAACTGCTTTTATAACTTCACCCACAGAGGCACACATGAGACAGATGTTGTGAACAATAAAACAAAGATGATTATTTAGGAGAACTTGAACAAAACAGGCATTAGCTTAGCTGTTCTGAAGTATTGACAAAAGCATGTGGTTTCTTTAAGCAGTTCAAACTTAGTTGTAAGTTACACTCCTCTCTCCCTCCGGAAATTACTGACAGGATTTCTACTCTGAAAGTAACTCTAAACTCCACCACAGATAGTCCTTTCCTGGATCTATCTCTACACTCCTCCACCAGCTATCTTCCATAATAGCTGTAAAATCTTCTCACTAGCTATCTCTGCTAGCTAACTGACCAACTTCAGGCCTCTCTCACTATTCTCTTCTCCACTCCAAACTCCTAACTCTTTCTCTTTTGACATCCAGACTCAATCTGAGCTGACAGGGTTTTTAAAACACACCCTTAAAGTCGCTTTTTTTCTTTTCCAAGTTAAGCTCTGCCCACTCTCTCTCAGCCAATCACTAACTCCCCACATTTCCCTCCAAGCTGTTTCTAAGCACGCCCCCTTCAGGAAATGAGTATAAAAAATGGATTCCCCGGGCACCCTTTCCAAAATGGCTGCCGAACTTCCTGGGTCTACTTTTCTAGACTTTTCCTAGCCTAACACGTAGGGAATTCATCACACCTTCACAGATCATCCGAGAAGCCTGTGATGCTTTCCTTGACAAAGAGATCAGGTTAACCCTTTCAAAATGGCTGCAATACTGAGAAGAGTCCTCCTCTGTGGGGGACCGGCCCCCAGCAGCAATCAAGCCAGGCCACACAGTCAGCTGTCCATGACAGATAGAGAACAAGGTGGCGGCCTTCCTCTTTGCTTCCATTCTCCCATTCTTTGCTTGCCTGTGGAGGAATGGGACCCTTGTTTGGTGGACTTTTTTAGGCTAGGAAACTCAAAGGCAGGTATCTTCCTCTAGCAATGTGTGGGTCCTTTGATGGGAGTGCAAAGCTCCACTTTGAGTGAAACTCTTTCCACATTCAATGCATTTATGTGGCTTCTCTCTTATGTGGGTCCTTTGATGGGAACGCAGATGTCCACTGTGACTGAAGACCTTTCCACATTCCATGCACTGATATGGCTTTTCCCCTGTGTGAGTCCTTTGATGGGAATGGAGATCTCCACTCCAACTGAATCTCTTTCCACATTCCATGCATTGATAGGGCCTCTCTCCTGTGTGGATCCTTTGATGGGAACGCAGCTGTCCACTCCAACTGAAACTCTTTCCACATTCCATGCATTGATATGGCTTTTCCCCTGTGTGGATTGTTTGATGGGAACGCAGATCTCCACTCCGACTGAAGCTCTTTCCACATTCCATGCATTGATAAGGCTTCTCTTCTGTGTGGGTCCTTTGATGGGAACGCAGATCTCCACTCCGACTGAAGCTCTTTCCACATTCAATACATTGATACGGCTTCTCTCCTGTGTGGGTCCTTTGATGGGAACACAGATTTCCTCTGTGACTGAAGCTCTTTCCACATTCTATGCATTGATGTGGCTTCTCTCCGGTGTGGGTCCTTTGATGGGAATGCAGAGTTCCACTCTGACTGAAGCTCTTTCCACATTCCATGCATTGATGTGGTTTCCCCTCTGTGTGGATACTTTGATGGGAACGCAGGTTTCCACCCTGACTGAAGCTCTTTCCACATTCCATGCATTGATATGGTTTCTCCCCTGTGTGGGTCCTTTGATGGGAATACAGATCTCCACTCCGACGGAAGCTCTTTCCACATTCCATACACTGATGTGGCTTCTCTCCTGTGTGGACTGTTTGATGGGAATGCAGACTGTCACTCCGACTAAAGCTCTTTCCACATTCAATGCACTGATGTCGCTTTTCCTCTGTGTGGGTACTTTGATGGCGACGCAGATGTCCACTGTGACTGAAGCCCTTTCCACATTCCATGCATTGATACTGCTTCTCCCCTGTGTGGGTCCTTTGATGGTAACGCAGATTTCCACTCCAGCTGAAGCTCTTTCCACATTCCATGCACTGATGTGGTTTCTCTCCTGTGTGGGTCCTTTGATGGGAATGCAGACTGTCACTCCGACTGAAGCTCTTTCCACATTCAATGCATTGATAAGGCTTCTCTTCTGTGTGGGTTCTTTGATGGGAACGCAGATTTCCACTCTGACTGAAGGTCTTTCCACATTCCATGCATTGATATTGCTTCTCCCTTGTGTGAGTTTGTTGATGTTTAGTAAGAGAACTTATCCCCATGAAACATTTCCCACAATCCATACACTTATGGAGCTTCTCCTCTGTTTGTGATGTGGAACTGGGATGAAGATTTTCCATTCTTTTAAATTTATCATTCAAATATTATGTCAGAAGTTCACATATATGGACTTCTGAACAGCACAATATTTCCTCTTCTTGGGCTTTATATTGCTGTAGCCTTCTGGTCTCTTTCCTTAGCCTTTCTTTTAACCTCTCAATCCTTCCGTTCCTCCTTGATTGCCCAGGTATGTGGCTTGAAATATATTTTTCTCCTACTTATTTCTTGTTCTTGCCAGTGCTGTGTACCTCCATTTCAGTCTTAAAGCATTGCTAGGACAAAGCTCTCACAGGACGTTCTTCACAAGATCCGTTCAGAGGTTACCTGCCGGATGAATGAAAGGAAAACCAGACTTACTAATCTATCTCTTCCTCTCTCAATATTCAAGATGCCCTCTTTCTCCATATTTCTTCTCCCAATATCCAAGGTGGCTGCCCTCTCCATATATCCTCCATTCTACCAATATCCAAGATGTGCAACTTACTAATGTGTTCTTAACCGCTGGGTCCCCAAGCTAGTCTATATATAAGTCAGGGTATGTATGTATGTTTGTGGGCATGTGGCAGCTTTCTGATTGGCTGACACTTCCGCAGGCCACTACGACCCCCCCCCCCCCACGAATGACCGACCTGGACCAAACTGGGCACACATAACCCCCATGACTCACTTAGAGAGTTGGACCATGGATTATGGGATTTGTAATACTTTAAAATGTTTGGGCAATCAGAGGCCACTGTGGCCCCCAACAAAGACATATCAAGACCGAACTTGGCACACAGAGCCCCCATGACCTTTTTATGCTTATGAACACTTCTACCCCCCAAACCTCCTATCCCAGCCTCCCCAGACACTTCTGGCTCCGCCCTGCTAGGCCCCAAAGAGGACACCATCTTCCCTTTTCAACACTGGCCCAAAGAAGGCAGCTTTGGCCAGGGTCTTTTGGAAAGGGGCTGTCCTTTTACAAGGTAAGGCCCTGCCATGGCCAATTGTGAACACTGGTGGAGGTTGGGGAAGGTTGACCCAAGATTTTTGGGAAATGTAGTTAATCCACATCCTTATGCATTTTATAATGGGAGCATTCACAAAAAACAAAAGCAACGACTGAGTTGTTTTCTAAGACATAGCATAACAAATGACAAAACATATATTGCCTAACATAAAAAAACAAAGAACAATATCCTTTTCAAATAAGCGAGTCTATAATAAAAGTCAGTGTTTGTATGTATGTATGTATGTATGTGGCAGCTTTTTAATTGGCTCCCACTTTCACAGGCCACAGCAACCCACACAAGCGACAGACATGGACCAAATTTGGCACACATTACCCCTATGACCCACTTTACGTCCTGGTGCGATCTGGATGAGGATGAACCACGGATGATGGGATTTGCAGTACTTTTATTCACTTCAGGTCCTATAGACCACTGTGATGCCTACCAATGACAGATCTGGAGCAAACTTGGCACACAGATCCCCCATGACCCAATCTACATCTTAGTGTGGTTCAGAGCGAGATGGATCACAGATGATGGGACTTACAGTACCTTCATTCACTTCCTGAGACCACTGATACCCATAGACCACTGTGACCCAAACCAACGACAGATCAGGATCAAAATTGGCACACAGAGCCCCCATGATACACTCTATGACCTGGTGCAGTTTGTGGGATGATGGATCATGGACGATGGGATTTGCAGTACCTTTACTCACTGTCAGAGACCACTGTGACCCACAACAATGTCAGAGAAACCAAACTTGGCACACAGAGCCCCCATGACCACTCTATATCCTGGTGCGGTTTGGAGGACGATAGACCATGGATGATGGGACTTGCATATTGGAGTTGTAGTTCACCCACACCCAGTAAACCCAGCAGACATTGGATCTAGACTAAACTTGGGGGACAATCAATGCCTTTCTCAAATAACCTGGGCAGTGCCAGGTCCCCAAGTTAGTATGTTATAAAAATGAATGTATGTTTGTATGTATGTGGATATGTTGCAGCTTTCTGATTGGCTCCCACTTTCACAGGCCACTGCTACCCGCACGAATGGTGTACCTGGACCAAACTCGGCACTTATAACCCTCATGAACCACTTTACGCCCTGGTGTGGTTTGGGGGAGGATGATAGGATTTGCAGTGCTTTCATTCACTTCAATTCCCATACACCACTGTGATGCCCACCAATGACAGATCTGGAACAAACTTGGCACACAGAGCCCCCATGACCCACTCTACATCCTGATGTGGTTTGAAGGAGGATGGACCACGGACTATGGGACTTGCAGTACCTCTATTCACTTTGTGAGACCACTGAGACCAGCATGAATGACGGACATGGACCATACTTGACACACATAACCCCCATGACCCACCTCACGCTCTGGTGATGTTTGGGGAGGATGGGCCACGGACGATGGGATATGCGATACCTTCATCTGATTTGCTTCCTACAGAACACTGTGGCCCCCACAAATCAGAGACCAGGATCAAACTTGCCACACAGAGCCCCCATAACCCCCTACATCCTGGCATGGTTTGGGGGAGGATGCACCATGAATGATGGGACTTGCAGTATCTTCACTCACTTCCTAAGACCACTGTGACCCAAACCAATGACGGATCAGGACCAAACTTGGCACACAGAACCCCCATGACTACTTTACATCCTGGTGTGTTTTGGGGGAAGATGGGCCATGGATGATGGGATTTGAATTACTTTCACTCACTTCCAGAGACATTGGATCTATACTAAACTTGGAGCACAGACAAAAAATGCCTTTCTCAAATAACCCGGGCACTGCCGGGTTTCCAAGCTAGTATTATATAAAATACTAGCTTATTATAATATATAATAATACTGGTTTAATATTTGTATTTTTATATATTTTAGGTTTTATTGTGGTGCTTTTAATTATAAGCCGCTTTGACCTAAAACATTTTTGTACCTAGAACGAAGTAATGACTTTTTAGTTCCTTTTTTGTTAAGTAATTGAGCAAGTGGGAAACTTCGGGGGCTCATTCCTCCCTCGTTTTATCATGAAATTTGATATAATTTCAGCACACATTTTACATTTTAGGATTGACCTGGAAGACCTCGGTCTTGTCAGGATTTATCCTCAGCTTATTCGTCCTCATCCAGAACGTCACAGCGGTCAGGCTGTCACGAAAATATTATTGCAGATTTGACAAATGTGAATTTAATATGATGTGTGGGAATGAAGGGTGGATGGATGTATTTTGGAAAGACCAGCATAATATTAAGGTCTGCAATGACTAACTCCCTGCTTGCTGCTTTGTGATTAAAACCTGTCAATGAGATCTGAAGTGTAAACTCTGATAAGAATTGGGACAGCGATAAAGGAAATGTTTGCAACCTTCCTTATGTTAAGAAGGAAGTCAACATAAGATCAACACCAATCAAGAAGATCAACATCTGGCCGGGAAACTGAGATGGAGCCAGGATGGAAGACGTCTACCATTCATTTACAACTTTGGGATGACATCAACAGAATATTCCTGTAAGTCTAATTGGGCTCAAAGTGTGACCGACCTGAGGAGTCTGGTTCACCCGCCATGCTCTGCTCCACGGGAAGGAGAGAGGTGGTGTCCCTATGGAGAGTGGCAGGTCTGCAAGGGAGCCGTCTGGTCCCTTTGGGGCTTCTTTCTCAAGGGAAGAGGAGGAAGAAGTGCGCTCTTGGAGTCTTGGATTATGTGCAGGGACTCGGATTCTGCTGTATGGAAAACAGAGATCTGGTCCTTGGCATTGTTCTCAGGGAAAGAAGTTTTGGCATCTCAGCGTTTTGAAGTTTTGGCGTTATGGAACTCTGCGTTGGCAGGCTGCAGGAAATCAGGGTCTGGCCTAAGAGGGGCTTCTCCATGGAGGGAGAAAAGGATACGGTCATATTTGGATGCGTGTGGATGAATGTGTGTACATGTGTGTGAACGTTGAGTGAAAATGTAACTCCCCTTTGTTTGTTTGTTTGTTAACTAATGTAATTGTAAATCCAATGTAGCTGCATAGAATCTGTATGTCCAATGTCATTCTTCCACTTCTTCACTTTATTTCTTAATGAGTCGCTCTCCACCAAGGTGTGCTCCGAGTGATTTAGTCTAAAATAGCATTTCACAATATAAAAACATTCCACATAAAAACATTCAACAGTGAGCATTTGGCAAATTAGATTGATTACTTAAATGCACAACCAAACAGCCAAGTCTTGAGTGCCTTTACAAAAGGTCGCAACTTTGTCTAAATGTTTTCTGTAATTTGATCTACCTTCTCACACTGGAAACTGCAATTTAAAAAACTAGGTTTTTTCAGCCCCCCCCCCCCCCCCGAAATTGTCATGGTGGTTCACGGAAAGGCCTTCCTGGTGCATTACTTAAACTGTTATGTTTATTCATATCATGATCTGATCACCATGCTCCATATATATCCCATATGCATGGAGGGGGTATTATTGGGGTAATGATACAAAAGGTTTGCTACGCTAGACCCTCTTTCACTCAGACTCAGCCCCCCCCCGGAAACCCCCCCTGAAAAAAATTCACACACACACCCCCCACACACCCCCGAAACAAAATCCTGGCTACGGGCCTGGTTAGGTGGAAAGGAATAGTAGAGTTGGGCGTCATCCGCATAAAGATGGCACCCAACTCCAAAACTCCGGATGACCTCTCCCAGCGGTTTCATGTAGATGTTAAAGAGCAAGGGGGACAGAACAGAACTTTGCAGGACCCCACAGGTCAAGGGTCAGGGGTCCAAGCAGGTGTCCCCCAGCCTCACCATTTGGGAACGACCCTCCAGGAAGGACCGGAGCCACGACAGAGCCGTGCCCCCAAGACCCATCCCGGAGAGTCGGCCCAGAAGGATACCACGGTCGATGGTATCGAAAGCCATTCAGATGTCCAAGAGAACCAGCAGGGTCACACTCCCCCTGTCCAGTTCCCCGCGGAGGTCATCCACCAAAGCGACCAAAGCTGTCTCAGTACAGTGACCAGGCCTAAACCCAGGCTGTGATTGATCTAGAAAATCAGTGTCATGGAGGAACCCCTGGAGCTGCGAGGCGACCACCCGCTCCAGCCCCTTGCCCAAAAAGGGAAGGTGAGAGATTGGCCTGAAGTTATTCAAAACCGTAGGATCAAGGGAGGCCTTCTTCAGGATTGGCCTCACCACTGCCTGCTTCAGACCAGATGGAAATTTCCCCTGAGCCAATGATGCATTAATAATCGGCACAAACCAATCCAATAACCCACCTCTGGCCACTTTGATAAGCCAGGAAGAACAAGGGCCCAGAGCCAATGTGGTCGCTCTCACAGCCCCCAGGACCCCACCCACGCCATCAGGACAAACAAGACGGAAAGAATCCCACAAGATCGGACCGACAGGTGCCTCGGTTACCTCTTCTGACATTGCATTTAAACTGGAGTCCAGCTCAAGGCGAATCCGAGCGACTTTATCTGCAAAATGGTGCACGAACTCACAGCACCGGGTAGCCGAGTCCTCGAGGAGCTCCCCCACCTCGGGAGGGCGGAGGAGCTCTCCGACAACCCGGAACAACTCCTTAGGTCTACTGGATGCAGACGCTATGCGGGCAGTCGAGAAGGTCT
The DNA here is from genome assembly GCF_037176765.1 of Anolis sagrei. Classification (NCBI taxonomy): domain Eukaryota; kingdom Metazoa; phylum Chordata; class Lepidosauria; order Squamata; family Anolidae; genus Anolis; species Anolis sagrei. The sequence continues at coordinate 134,464,849 of NC_090026.1, forward strand.
TCCTGGCCGCCTGCAAAGCTGCGGTATAGGCCCAATAATAATAATAATAATAATAATAATAATAATAATAATACTTTATTTATATACTGCTCCATCTCCCCGAGGGGACTCAGAGCGGTTCCCAGGTAAAAATCACAGAACATACAAAGTAAAAACAACATAACCATAAGATTAACCAAACAAAATATGCATAAAAATTGTCGCCATAACACTCATATATTAAAAGTAATCCTGCCTGTTCAAGGCAACGTAAAAGAAATTTAAAAGGCCGGGCCAAGATTTGTGAAAGCCCAAAAATTCTAGGGAGCCCGGGAATTAAATGCAATGCTACGGCAGGCAACAATAATATTAAGTAGGGGCCTGTGGCTGTTCGTTCCGGGGCCGACTAGAGGAAGTGGTCTGCGTAATTAGAATCATAGAATCAAAGAGTGGGAAGAGGCCTCCTGGGCCATCATCCAGTCCAACCCCATTCTGCCAAGAAGCAGGAATATTGCATTCAAAGCACCCCTGACAGATGGCCATCCAGCCTCTGTTTAAAAGCTTTATTAATGACTTAGATGAAGGGTTAGAAGGCAGGATCATCAAGTTTGCAGACGACACCTGGAATATTGTGTCCAATTCTGGGCCCCACAATTCAAGAGAGATATTGACTCTAAGCTGGAATGTGTCCAGAGGAAGAGGGCGACTCAAATGATCAAGGGTCTGGAGAACAAGCCCTATGAGGAGCGGCTTAAGGAGCTGGGCATGTTTAGCCTGAAGAAGAGAAGGCTGAAGGGAGATATGATGATAGCCATGTATCAATATGTGAGAGGAAGCCACAGGGAGGAGGAGGGAGGGAGCTTGTTTACTGCTTCCCTGGAGACGAGGACGCAATGGAGGAATGGCTTCAAACTACAAGAGAAGAGATTCCATCTGAACTTGAGGAAGAACTTCCAGACTGTGAGAGCCGTTCAGCAGTGGAACTCTCTGCCCCGGAGTGTGGTGGAGGCTCCTTCTTTGGAAGCTTTTAAGCAGAGGCTGGATGGCCATCTGTCAGGGGTGCTTTGAATGCAATATTCCTGCTTCTTGGCAGAAGGGGGTTGGACTGGAGGATGGCCCAGGAGGGGGTCTCTTCCCACTCTTTGATTCTAGGATTCTATGTCAGACTGCACAGAGAAGCCATTGAAATCCACAAGAAGCGTGTGGACAATTTCATCAGAAAGGCATGCGAGACCCAGCCAGCACAAGAAGGCCAGGCGGGGGGAGAGGGAGGGGGAGAGGGGCAGGCGACCAGGAAAGGACCGGAAGAGCCCGCAGCCCCCCCCCCGGCCCACCTTAGCCCCCCCCCCCCCGAAAGATAGAGAAGGGCAGGGGGGGAGGGCGCGAGGCATCCTGGGAAACGGGGGGGAGGGGGCTTCGTTCCTCCCCGGATGAAGGCAGGCCCCGCCCCTGACCCAAAGGGAGAGAGAGAGGCCTACCTACCTACCTACCTGTGGAGGCGGCGGCCTCCTTCCCTCCCTCCCTCTCTCAGGCCGGAGGAAGAGTCTCTGCTGAGCCCGCCCCCCGGAGAAGCAGCCCCCCTCTCCTCCTCCTCCTTCGCCCTCCCATTGGCTGCGCCCGTGACGCCCCGCCCACCGGAGGCCTCCATTGGCTGCCTGCCGCTCTGCAGCGTTGAGGGACGGGTGGCAAGGAGGGGGCGGGGCCAGGAGGAAGGCGGCGGAGGGGGGGGGGCGAGAGAGGGAGGGAGGAGAGCTCGAGCCCCCCCCCTCCCTCCTGCTCTATCGGGAGGGAGGGAGGATGGGGGGGGGGGGGGAGAGAGAGAGAGAGGCGCCGCCTGTGGGGGAAAGAGGCATCGTTCACAATCCTTCTTTTTTGGGGGGGGGGGGGGGGAGGCAGCCAGCTACAGAGGGAGAGAGAGAATGGGGGGGGGGGGGGTGACACAGGCGGAGAGGAAAGCCCTGCCTGGGGGCAGCCCCGTAGCCAGGATTTCGTTTCGGGGGGGAGGGGGGCTGAATTTTTTTCAGGGGGGCTGAGTTTCGGGGGGGGGGGGGCTGAGCCTGAGTGAGCCTGGGTCTCCCCTAGCCAACCTTTTGTATCGTGACCCCAATAATAAATCCCCCCTCCCTCCATGCACCTGGGACAGACTGAGTCTGGGGATCAGGTCAGGAGAGGAAGCAGCACCAGGAAGGAAGAAGGCCTTCTCGCGGACCACCATCAGAATTTCGGGGGGGGGGGTGAAGCCCCTCAAGGCCCCCCTCTGGCTGCATGCCTGCCTGCCTGCCGGGGGGGGGGGGGTCACACAGGAGCCTCGAGCGGGGGGGGGGGAAGGGGGTCATCAGTGGGGGACCCCCCCGCAACCCCCCCTGCCGCTCTGTCCCAGAGGGAAGAGAGCATGAGCCAGAAGACAGCCCCACCTGTCCTTCTCCTGCTCGATTCCCATAATATAATGGAATACAATGTACTGTATGTTGTTATTGTGGCGCAGTGTCTGGCTGAGTGTCGGCTGCATTAAGATCACTCTGACAGAAAGGTCATGAGTTCGAAGCCAGCCCGGGCTGGAGTGGGTTTCCAACCAATTGTGTGTAGCCTGTTGTCGACCTTTGCAACCCGAAAGACAGTTGCATCTGTCAAGTAGGAAAATTAGGTGCCACCTTTAAAAAGTGTGGGGAGGCCCAATTAACTGATTTATGAGGCCATAAAGAAAGAAGACTCCAGGATGTGGAATGCGGAAGAACTTCATGGGTGTCACAGATGGACGATGAAAGCAGCAGCTCCCCTGGCGGGCAGAAAAAAGTGAAATAGCCTCTGTGTATGTCTGTATATGTTTGCATGTCAAAATGGGCATTGGATGTTGGCCATATATGTATATACTGTAATCCGCCCTGAGTCCCCTGCTGTGGGGTGAGGAGAAGAAGGGCGGAAGAGAAAAACTGAAAATAAATAAATAATAAATAAATTATTGCTGATTCGTTCAGTCGCTTCCAACTCTTCACAATCTCCTGGACCAGCCCAGGCCAGAGCTCCTCCCTGTCGGCCGTGGCCACCCCCAGGGTCTCCTCCTTCAAGGCCTTCAAGCCAGTCCCTTCAAGGATCTCATCCATCCACCCACCCACCTTGCCCTTGGTCGGCCCCTCTTCCTTTTTCCTTCCCTTTCCCCCAGCGTCATGGTCTCCTGCACCACAGGTCAAATATTTATAATATTATAATGTAATGCAATATAATATACTACTAATAATAATATAATTCTGGTTGCTTCTGAATTGGACGTGGCTCTCAATAAATGTAAGAATGGCAAAGCAGCTGGCCTGGATGATCTATGGATGGATCAAATCAAGAACTTTGGCCCAAAAGCAAGGCGCTGGCTGCTGGAGCTGATGAGCAACTGCACTGCATCCTGACAGATCCCCAAAATCTGGAGGAAAGCAAGAGTCATCGCCATCTTGAAGCCAGGCAAAGACCGTAATGACCCAAAAAGCTACAGACCAATCTCCCTGTTGTTGTGCCACCTCTACAAAGTTCTGGAGAGACTTATTTTGCATACAATTATGGCAAAAGATAGACCCCTGTCTGATCCCACAGCAAGCTGGCTTCGGAAAGGCAAAAGCTGCACATCTCAAGTGCTGAACCTGACTCAGCACAGAGAAGATGGCTTTGAAAGGCAGCAGATCACAGGAGCTGTCTTCATAGACCTGACAGCAGCCTATGAGACTGCGAACCACCGCTGCCTCCTCCTGAGAAAAATGTATAATATCACAAAGGACGACCACCTCACCCGCCTCATAGGAAACCTGTTACAAAACAGGAGCTTTTTTGTTGAGTTCCAGGGCCAAAGAAGCAGATGGCGGAAACAGAAGAACGGCCTGCCTCAGGGGAGCGTGCTTGCTCCATCCATGTTCAACATTGACACAAATGACCACCATTGCCAGAAGGGACAGAGAGTTTTATCTATGCTGATGATCGTGCCATCACTGCTCAAGCAGGGAGCTTTGAGATGCACAGAAGCTCTCCGAAGCTCTGATGCTCTTACTGTCTATTACAGGGAAAACCAGCTGATCCCCAACCCATCTAAAACACAGACATGTGCCTTTCACCTTAACAACAGACAAGCATCCCGAGCTCTGAGGATGACATGGGAAGGAATCCCACTGGAGCACTGCAGCACACCCAAATACCTGGAGTCACTCTGGACCGTGCCCTGACCTACAAGAAGCACTGCCTGAACATCAAGCAAAAAGTGGGTGCTAAAAACAACACCATATGAAAGCTGACTGGCGCAACCTGGGGATCACAACCAGACACAGTGAAGACATCTGCCCTTGCGCTATGCTACTCTGCTGCTGAGTACGCATGCCCAGTGTGGAACACATCTCACCACACTAAAACAGTAGATATGGCTCTTAATGAGACATGCCGCATTATCACAGGGTGTCTGCGCCCTACACCACTGGAGAAATTACACTGCTTAGCCGGTATTGCACCACCTGACATCCGCCGGGAAGTGGCAGCCAATAGTGAAAGGACCAAGGCAGAGACATCTTCAGCTCATCCCCTGTTTGGGTATCAGCCAGCACGTCAACGACTCAAATCTAGAAATAGTTTTCTAAGATCTACGGAGACACTCGCCGGAACACCTCAGCAAGAGAGAGTCCAAAAGTGGCAGGCTCAAACCCAGAACCTCAATCCATGGCTGATACCAAATGAGAGACTCCCCCCTGGGCACACAGAGGACTGGGCAACTTGGAAGGCATTGAACAGACTGCGATCTGGCACCACGAGATGCAGAGCCAACCTTCAGAAATGGGGCCACAAAGTGGAATCCTCGACATGCGAGTGTGGAGAAGAGCCAACCACTGACCACCTGCTGCAATGCAACCTGAGCCCTGCCACATGATGCACAAGGGAGGACCTTCTTGCGGCAACACCAGAGGCACTCCAAGGGGCCAGATCCTGGTCAAAGGACATCTAATCAACTAGCAAGCTTGCAAACTCTGTTTTGTCTGTTTGTTAAAAATGTAATACAATAGTCTGGTTGATACTGACACGATAAATAAATAATATTATAATTGTATATTTAGATTATTTGTAGTATTACTAATAATATTACAATATAATGGTATAGCACAATATAATAATATTTAATACCGATATTGTACTATGCTAATATAATAAATTGTATGTGTATATATATATATATATATATATCTTGTACGCTGCTGTGGCCCAGTCTGTGTATATGTTTTGTGTGTGTATATATCGGTATGTATATATTTGTGTATATATGTGGTTTTTGCATACGCTGTAATGGTGTTTTTAGTTTCTGGCTTTTTAAGTCTCTTCTGCTGTGTTTTTCAGTGTTTTTATGGGTGATGGTCACTCGTTGGCCTGATAGGGGTATTGTGAACAAATTTGGTGTCAATTCGCCCAGTGGTTTTTGAATTATGCTAATCCCACAAACGAACACTACATTTTTATTTATATAGAAGATAAGGTAAGCCAAAACCATATTTACTTCGAAAGGAATGCTGTGATCACTAAAAGTCAGCAGGCGTTTCTCAAAAACAAGTCACGCCAGACTCACCTGATCTCTTTTTTCGATAGAGTTACAAGCTTGGCAGATGCCGGGAATGCCGCGGACGGAGCGTATCGTGATTCCAGTCAGGCCTTCTTTCAGCACGGTCCCCACAACCTTCTTGCAAGCAAATAGTCCAATGTCGGCTACTCTTAGGTGGGTCTGGAATGGGTTAAGCGACTGAACGCAAAGGGTGCTTCTCCCCAGTGGTTCCTCCTCCTCATCCCGGAAAGAGTGCCGTGAAGAGGGTTCAGTCCTGGACCCAATTCTCTTCAGCCTCTACACCCATGTGATGCTTTGTCTTATGTCTGATATAACAGGCTGTGTTTTCTATTTAATGTTAGTTTCTTAAGTTATAATTTGTGTTTATATGTTGGGTTGTTTAAATATTGTTAGTATGGATGTATTGTTGTTGTATTCAGGCATTTAATGTTTATGTTTGGAATCCACCTTGAGTCTCTTCGTGGAGATAGAGCTGAATATAAACAAAGTTTTTAACAACAACAACAACAACAACAATAATATGAATGGCTTGGATGAAGGTTAAGAAGGCGTGCTTATCAATTCTGGAGAAGGGACCAAATTGGGAGGGAGAGCGAATACTCCAGCGGACAGGGTCAGGTTGCAAAATGACCTCAACAGATCAGAGAGCTCATTGGCCAAAACTCACAAAATGAATTTCAACAAGGACAAATGTAAGAGATGATACTCAGGCAGAAAAAAAAGAAATGCAGAGATACTTTGATGGGTGACACCTGGCTCTGTAACAATCAATGTGAAAAAGATCTTGGAGTCTTCATGGAGAACAAGCTGAACATGAGCCAAGAGTGTGACGCCGCAGCTGCGAAAAAGGCCAATGGGTTTCTGGGCTGCACCTGAAGGCGTCTAGTGTCTAGATCAGTGGTTCTCAACCTGGGGTCCCCAGATGTTTTTGGTCTTCAACTCCCAGAAAACCTAACAGCTGGTAAACTGGCTGGGATTTCTGGGAGTTGTAGGCCAAAGACATCTGGGGACCCCAGGTTGAGAACCACTGGTCTGGATCAAGCAAGTCCTGGCGCCTCTCTATTTGGCTTTGGTCAGACGTCTTTCCATGGAATCGCAATGTGTTCAGTTCTGGCCCCACAGTTTAAAAGAGAGATTGACTCTAAGCTGGAAGGTGTCCAGAGGAAGAAAGAGCCTTCCTGCTAAGCATCCTGCTTAGACTACTGCAACGCTCTCTACGTGGGGTTGCCTTTGAAGACTGCCCGGAAGCTGCAGCAAGTCCAACGCGCGGCAGCCAGATTACTAACGGGGGCTGGGTACAGGGAGCACACCACTCCGCTGTTACGCCAGCTCCACTGGCTGCCAATTAGCTTCCGAGCACAATTCAAAGTGCTGGTGTTGACCTATAAAGCCCTAAACGACTCTGGCTCTGTTTACCTCTCCGAATGTATTCTCCCCTATGAACCATCAAGATTACTAAGATCATCTGGAGAGGCCCTGCTCTCGGTCCCACCGGCCTCGCAAGTGCGTCTGGTGGGGACGAGGGACAGGGCCTTCTCAGTGGTGGCCCCGTGACTCTGGAACTCTCTCCCTCTGGAGGCCAGAACCGCCCCATCCATCCTAACATTTAGGAAACGGGTGAAGACGTAGCTGTGGAGTCAGGCCTTTGATGAATGAGACAACACCATAGGACCCTGGATGGAAGTTGATGTAGATCCATCTTAATAGGATGACTGACCACTGTAGTTTTATATATAGTGTTTTTAAAGTTGTTTTTGTAATTGTGTTATATGATATTTTAATGAGTGTATATGTTTTTATGGCTGGAAACCGGGCTGAGTCCCTCAATGAGGTTGAGAAGCTCGGTATAGAAAACGGTGAAATAAATAAATAAATAAAGGATCAAAGGCCTGGAGACCAAGAATCCCGAAGTGAAGGTTGAGAGGAGACATGGCAGCCATGAATAAACATGTGAAAGACTGTCCCAGGGAGGAGGGACCGGGATTCCTTCTGCTGCCCTGGAGACCAGGACTCAATGGAGCCATGGGTTCAAATGACAGGAAAGGAGATTCCACCTGAACATTAGGAAGAGCTTCCTGACTGGAAGGAGAGCTGTTCAGCAGTGGAACTCTCTGCCTCGGAGTCTGGTGGAAGCTCCTTCCTTGGAGGCTTTAAACAGTGGCTGGAAGGCCATCTGTCAAGGGTGCTTTGATTCTGCTTATCCTGCATGGCAGAGGGTTGGACTAGATAGCCCGTGTGGTCTCTTCCAACTCCAGCATTCTGTGATTTTGTAAGAAAACCAAAGCCTTGGCTAAAATAAGACAATGGCAGCACGCAAACCAAGTTCAAGAGCCGAATTAACAGAGACAAGCCGAGTACTATGGAGCCGGTCAAGAGCGACACTAAGCAACAACTCAGGTGACAGTTCGACAGTCAGGAGCTTATTAATCAGAGTTCATGAAATAACAACCAGGAATGCAAGAGTACAAACCCAAGTCAGGGTTCCGAAGTCAAGCCAGATAGGCAAGTGTACAAACTGAAGTCCATAAATCAAGCCAGGATGTCAGTTCACAACTTAGAATCAGGATACAACAGAGTGAAGAACAGGGTCGCAGCAGCAAGGCCAAAGTCCAGAATCAAAACGAGGCAGCAGAGCCAAGATCCAGGACAGCAGTGCGAAGGTACGCCGTTATCTGCTCCCAAAGAGCGTGTCTTTTCCAGAAACCCTTTATCATAAGACAAAAGCCTTCACAGATCACCCCAGAAGTCTGTGATGCTTTCCTTGAGGAGGACGAGGTCAGGTTACTCCCTTCAAAATGGCTGCAATGCTGAGAAGAGTCCTCCTCTGTGGGGGGCCTGCCCCCAGCAGCAATCAAGCCGGGCCACGCAGACTGCTGTCCACGACAGACAGAGAACCAGGCGGTGGCCTTCCCCTTTGCTTCCACTCTTTGCCTGCCTGTGGAGGGATGGGACCCTTGTCTGGGGATTTTTAGCAGAACTGGAAACTCAAAGGCAGTAGTTCTCTTCCTCTAGCCGTGTGTGGGTCCTTTGATGGGAACGCAGATTTCCACTGTGACTGAAGCTCTTTCCACATTCCATGCATGGATATGGTTTCTCCCCTGTGTGGGTTGTTTGATGGTAACGCAGCTGTACACTGCAACTGAAGCTCTTTTCACATTCCATGCACTGATATGGCTTCTCCCCTGTGTGGGTTGTTTCGTGGGAACGCAGCTGTCCACTCCGTCGGAAGCTCTTTCCACATTCCATGCATTGATGTGGCTTCTCGCCTGAGTGGGTCCTTTGATGGGAATGCAGATCTCCACTCTGACTGAAGCTTTTTCCACATTCCTTGCATTGATGTGGCTTCTCCCCTGTGTGGGTCCTTTGATGGCGACGCAGATCTCCGCTCTGACTGAAGCTCATTCCACATTCCTTGCATTGATGTGGCTTCTCCCCTGTGTGGGTCCTTTGATGGCGACGCAGCTCTCCACTCTGACTGAAGCTCATTCCACATTCCTTGCACTGATGTGGCTTCTCCCCTGTGTGGATTCTTTGATGGGAACACAGGTTTCCACTCCGACTGAAGCTCTTTCCACATTCCATGCATTGATATGGCTTCTCCCCTGTGTGGGTCCTTTGATGGGAATGCAGATCTCCACTCCGACTGAAACTTTTTCCACATTCCATGCATGTATATGGCTTCTCTCCTGTGTGAGTTTGTTGATGTTTAGTAAGAGAACTTCTCCACATGAAACATTTCCCACAGTCTGTACACTTATGTAGCTTCTCCCCTGTATGTGATGTGGAAGAGGGATGAAATATTTCCATTCTTTTATATTTATGATTCAAATATTATACCAGAAGTTCACAGATATGAACTCCAGAACAGCACAGAACTGCCTCTTCTTGGTCTTTTTATTGCCTTAGCTTCAGGTTTCTTTCCAAAGCCCGTCCCTTTCCCCCAAAGATGTTGCTTGAAATATGTCTTTCTCCTACTTATTGCTTATTCTTGCCAGTGCAGTGAGCCTTCATTTCAGTCCGAAGGCATCCCGAGGGCAAAGCTCTCACACGGCCTTCTTCACAAGGTTCGTTCAGAGGCGACCTGCCAGAAGAATGAGAGGGAAACCAGACATCAATCTTTGCCTTCCTCTTTCAATATTCAAGATGGCAGCCCTCTCCATATTTCATCTCCCAATATCCAAGATGGCCTACTACTTAATGAATCCCTATAACCGACTTCTCAATGACTTCTTCCTTCTGCTAATATCCAAGTTGGGTGACCTCTTGATGCATCCCTCCTTCTCAATATCGAAGATGGCCACCCTCTCAATATATCCCTCCTGCCAATCTCCAAGATGGCTGACTTCTTAATGTATCACTCTCAACACCCACCTGACTGACATCTGAATACTCTCCACCTGCCATTATCCAAGGTGTATCCTTCATTCTCCCAGTATCCAAGATGGCTGCCCTCTCAATGTATCCTTTATTCTATCAATATGTAAGAGGGCAGACTTATTAATGAATCCCTTTCCCAATATCCATAATGGCAGACTTCTTAATGTAGATCTCCCTCCTCCCAATATCCAAGTGTCATGAGTACTCATGCCAGGCAACTATCAGTCTCCCCAGTACCTTTGAAAACTGCAACATGCATCACGGGGCTCCCTCTCAGGCAGTGGCTTTCAACCTGGGGGTCGCGACCCCCAGGGGGGTCGCCTGGCCATTTTAGAGGGGTCGCGAGGCTACCTCCATTGGCCTCGCCCCACGGGCGTGGGCCAGGCGAGGGCTCCCTCGCACAAGGCCTGGCCTCGCGCAAAGCCTGCCTCTCTTGCCTTGCGCTCTCGCCATCCAAGAGCGTGAGGAAGGCGAGGTTGGGGGTCACCACAACATATTTGGGGGTCACCACAACATGAGGAACCATATTTAGGGGTCCCAGTATTAGAAAGGCTGAGAACCACTGCTCAAAGGTCAACTCAGCCGGGTGGGGGGGGGGGTCGATATTTGTGTCCAGATTTTGGAAAGCGTTTCTATGCCAATTAGGGGCCAAGCAAGCCCTCAGCACAGCACACCATCCCCAGATGGACAGGCAAACAGAGAGGTACTGGAGCAAGGCCTGAGATGCCACACAAACTACCAGCAGGATAATTGGAAAAAAAAAATTGCCTTATGCAGAGGTAACATAGAACAATGCCCTTCATTCCAGTACAGGGCATTCCCATTTGAGATCGTTTACAGACACCACCTGCACACCTGCAACCCCAGAGGTGATCCAGCCTGGCCTGGCCCCCTTTGCAGAATGGGGGGGGGGGGGCACGCAGCAAAGATGCACGGCCACTTGAGGATGCCAAGGCAGCTTACAAAACCACCAAGGAGACACACAAAGGAGACCAGGCTGGGATCTCAAGCCGGGGCAACAGGTATAAATACCTAAGAAGTAGACAACCTGCCAAAAAATAGCAGCCAGGTCAATGAAGTAACTGCAGAACTAGAATTCCTGAAGACATACAGAATGATCGGCCCAGCATTTCACTCCAGCCTGCCCCCGAAGGCAGACCCCGAAGGCAGCCATGCACCCACCCAAGCCCCCCCCCTCCCCTCTCACAATAGGGGGCAGTCAGCATTATGAGGTGGGGGACACCTTAGGCTCCAGGGCTTGGAAAAACACCCTGCGGGATTTCGTGAGGTGGAAACTTCCCCCTCCCAGTGAATCTCAGGGACCTAAACATACCCACACTCATCAAGAGGTTTCACACACAATACCCACAGAAACGTCCAAACCACAGAAGAGGACTGGGGTTTTTTTGGGGGGTGGGAGGGGGAGTGTGATGTCACAATTACTCCTGCCATACAACTATCAGCTCCCCAATAGCGACATAAAGCACATGGCCGGTGGCTGACAGGGGTGACAGGATGCCGCAAGGACACATGACGTGGCCACCAAAGCCAGTGGCCCCGAGGTAGGGAACTGGGCATGTTTAGCCTGAAGAAGAGAAGGCTGAGAGGAGATATGATAGCCATGTATAATATGTGAGAGGAAGCCGCAAATGCAAGATACTCCACTTAGGCAGGAAAAACGAAATGCAAAGAGACAGAATGGGGGACGAGGAGGCCTGGGTCGAGAGCAGGACAATGTGGGGAAAAGACCTTGGAGTCCTCGGGGGGAGGAAGGGGAACATGAGCCAACAATGTGATGTGGCAGCAAAAAAAGCCAATGGGATTCTGGCCTGCATCAATAGGAGCCTAGTGTCTAGATCTAAGGAAGTAATGCTCCCCATGCTCTATTCTGCTTTGGTTAGACCACTTTACCTGGAATATTGTGTCCAATTCTGGGCACCACAATTCAAGAGAGATATTGACTCTATGCTGGAATGTGTCCAGAGGAGGGTGACGCAAAAGATCCAGGGTCTGGAGAACAAGCCCTATGAGGAGCAGCTTAAGGAGCTGGGCATGTTTAGCCTGGAGAAGAATCATAGAATCAAAGAGTTGGAAGAGACCTCATGGGCCCCATTCTGCCAAGAAGCAGGAATGATGCATTCAAATCACCCCTGACAGATGGCCATCCAGCCTCTGCTTAAAAGCTTCCAAAGAAGGAGCCTCCACCACACTCTGGGGCAGAGAGTTCCACTGCTGAACGGCTCTCACAGTCAGGAAGTCCTTCCTCATGTTCAGATGGAAGCTCCTCTCTTGTAGTTTGAAGCCATTGTTCCCTTGCGTCCTAGTCTCCAAGGAAGCAGAAAACAAGCTTGCTCCCTCCTCCTCCCTGTGGCTTCCTCTCACATATTTATACATGGCCCTCATCATATCTCCTCTCAGCCTTCTCTTCTTCAGGCTAAACATGCTCAGCTCCTTAAGCCGCTCCTCATAGGGCTTGTTCTCCAGACCCTTGATCATTTTAGTCGCCTGAGAGGAGACATGATGAGGGCCATGTATACATATGTGAGAGGAAGCCACAGGGACCTCTCATGACCCACTTTACGTCGTGGTATGGTTTGGCCGGGGATGGACCATGAATTATGGGACTTGCAGTACCTTTGCTCAATTTCTGAGACCACTGCAACCCTCATCCAATTACCAATAAAGACCAAACTAGGCACACTGAGTATCCATGGCGCACTCTACATCCTGGTGAGGTTTGGAGGAGGATGCACCATGGACGATGGGACTTGCAATACCTGCACTCCCTTCATGGGACCATTACAACTGCCAACAATGATGGATCAGGACCACAATTCACACAGAGAGCCTGCATGACCCACTCTACATCCTGGCGCGGTTTGGAAAAATTTAGAGATGGATGATAGGACTTGCAATCACTTCACTCATTCCTGAGACCACTGAGACCCTCGCCAATGACTGATCAAGACCAAACTTGGCACACAGAGCCCCCATGACCTACTGGTGCACTTTTGAGGATGACAGACCATGGATGATGGGACTTCAAGTACCTCCACTCCCTTCCCAAGACTGCTGCAACCCTCATCTAATGATTGATCAAGACCAAAGTTGGCACGCAGAGCCCACATGAGCCACTCTACCTCCCGGTGCTGTTTGGGGGAGGAAGGACAATGGATGATGGGACTTGCAGTACCTTCACTCACTTCCTGAAACCACAGCGACACTCATCCAAATACCAATAAAGACCAAACTTGGCACAGAGAGCCACCTTGGCCAACTCAACATTTTGGTGAAGTTTGGGGGAGAACAGACTATGGATGATAGGACTTGCACTACCTTCTCTCACTTTCTGAGACCACTGCGACCCTCGTCCAATGACTGATCAAGACCAAACTTGGCACACTGAGCCCCCGCGACCCTCTCTCCAACCTGGTGCAGTTTGGAGGAGGATGGACCGCAGATGATGGGACTCGCAGTACCTTCACTCACTTCCTGAGGCCACTGCGAGCCATATAAACAACAGACAAAGACCAAACGTGATTCAGAATTCCTTTCTCAAATGAAGTGCTGGGTCCCCGAGCTAGTAAATAATAAGTAAAAGGGGAATCCCAGAGAGAGGCAGAGTCCTGGAGCGGAAGAGGCCTGGCGGGCCACCGCCCCATCCATCCCACGCCCTTCTGCCCAGGAGCAGGAAAACCTCATTGAAAGCACCCTGACAGAGCCCCCCCCCCTGCCTCAAAGCCCCCCTCCGAGGCAGAGAGTTCCCCTGCTGAACAGCTCCCTCGCTCTTCCAGTCAGGAAGTTCTTCCTCGTGTCCAGGCGGGATCTCCTTCCCCTTCTGTCCTCGGACGCCACGGCTCCCTTGTGTCCCGGACTCTCTCCAGGCAGGGGACACAAGCCTGGCCGCCCCCTGCTCCCCCCCCCCACGGACCCCTGCCCCCCCCGCCTCCTCCCCCCGCCTCCTCTTCTGCAGGATCCACGTGTCTGGAACCCACCGGGACCAGCTCACATCTGCCCTCCCAGGATGGCTCCCCCAGGCAGCAGGAAGCAGCCAGGACTGGAAGCTGCGAGGAGGCGTTTCGGTGGCAATGCAGGTGGCCAAGGGCAGCATCCACCCCTGCCTCTGGCAGGCAAGGGCTCTTCCTCTCGTCCTGGGCGTCACTCCCCATAGAGACAGAGATAGATAGATACACACACACACACACCCCGCCCCATTGGCCTAGCTCCCAAGAGCCCCCTCCCGCCCTCTGAGGAGGAGGAGGCCTGCCTGCCTGCCTGGGGTGTGGGCGGAAGGTCAGGAGGGAGTGCTTCTGGAAAAGGGGGAGGGCCAGCCCACGGAGGGAGGCCTCCCCGCAGCAGCCCAGCGTGAGGGCGGGTCAGCCGGGCCGGGAGGGAGGGCGGGGGGGAGGGGAAACGGCCTTCCGGGCCCAGCAGCCAGGGCGCCGCCTGAGGGGACACTCCACCCCGCCCCGCGCCGCCCCCACAGAAGAAGGCTCACCTGCCCCCTTCCTCCCTTCCTTCCTTCCTTCCTCCCTCACGTCTCTTCCTCCCAAAATGGCGCCGGGTGCCGAGGGGGCGGGGCCTGAGTGACGTCACCCACCCCTTCGGCGAACCAGCAGAACAGGGACGCCAAGGGGCGGGGCCTCTGCGGGAGGGGGGAGGGAGGGGGCGGGGCCCGGCCTGGCTTTCCTCCCTCCCTCCCTCCCTCTCCTTTGGGGCCCGGGGGCGTGTCCTCCTCCCTCCTCCTCCTCCTCCCAACCATTGGCTGAGCCGCGCGGGCGGGGCGGGGCGGGGCGGAGGCGTGGGCAAGAGCCGCGCCGGGAGGAAGCCCTCCCCCTCCCGCCCCGCCCCCTCCCGCCCCGCCCCCTCCCCCCCCTTCTGATGCCTTCCCTGGGGCTCGGAGCGGCTTACAAGAATAGCTAAAATCTAACAAAGTTTAAAAGCAATTTAAAACAATTTAAAAACAACAGTATCAAACATTAAAAGCCTGTCGAAACACGTATTATTATTATTATTATTATTATTTATTTATTAACTTTATTTGTACCCCGCTAGCATCTCCCGGAGGACTCGATGCGGCTTACACAGGCCAAAGCCTCAAAACACAGTACAATAGAGAATGTAACATCACAACAACAAAGCAAATCAAACAATAAGCAAAATAACATAAATAAAATGTCTGACATGCCCTGCGGACAGCTGGCAAGTCCCGCAGGGCACGAACTTCAGGTGGCAGAGCATTCCAGACTGATGGCGCCACTGCTGTGAAGGCTCTGCGTCTGGTAGCCGTTAGACGCAAGGTCTTGACACTGGGGACTTCCAATAGGTCTTGGTCCTCAGAACGGAGGGATCTCTGGGGTTGGGAGGGGGTGAGGCGGTCCCTCAGGTCCATTGGCCCCAGACCATGCAAGGCCTTCAAGGTGAGTCCCATCCCTTTGAAAGTGATCCGGTGCCCAATTGGTAACCAATGCAGCTGCAGGAAGATTGGTGTTATGCGGCATCTCATTGGAATTCCCGCAAGAAGCTGAGCAGCTGCGTTTTGTACCAACTTGAGCTTCCAAATCACCGACAGAGGAAGGCCAATGGAGAGGGCGTTACAGTAGTCCAGTCTTGAGATGACCGTGGCCTGGATCACCGTAGCCAGGTTGTCCCTGGACAGGGAGGGGGCCAGCCTTTGTCTAGCCTGCCGCAGGGGAAAGAAAGAAGGCGGTTCTGCTCACGGCGGAGAGAGACCTGGGCCTCCATCGTCAGCAGAGGGTCCAAAAGGACTCCCAGACTCTTGACCAATGATGACGGGCGTAAGGCCTCGCCATCCAGGGTGGGCAGATGGATGTCCCCACTGCCCGGTCCACCCAGCCATAGGATCTCCTCCGTCTTTGCTGGATTCACCCTCAACCTGCTGGCACGCAGCCACCCAGTCACGGCCTCAATGAGGCACTGATGGAAACAATCGGGGACAGAGTCCGGTCGGCCTTCCATCTTCAGCACCAGCTGAGTGTCATCAGCGTACTGGTCACACTCCAGCCCAAAACCTCGAACCAGCTGAGAAAGTGGTCGCATAGAGATGTTAAACAAGAGAGGGGAGAGAATGGCCCCCTGAGGAGGAACCCCACAAGAGAGAGAGAGAGAGGGGGGGGGGACCTCTCAGAGACCAGGCCTCCCCTCTCCACTCGCTGTCCACGGTTGTGAAGAAAGGAGGACAGCCAGTTCAAAGCTGTCCCCCTGATTCCAGCAACAGCAAGGCGGTGGGTCAAGAGATGGTGGTCGACTGTGACAAATGCTGCTGTGAGATCCAATAGCACAAGCAGCGCTGACCCGCCCTGGTCAAGCTGGCATCGGTGGTGATCCGTGATGGAGACCAGCACAGTCTCTGTCCCGTGCCCCGCACGGAAGCCGGACTGGAAGGGATCTAGTCCGGCTGTGTGTTCTAGGAATTGCTGCAACTGCTCCGCTGCTGTATACAGTTATGAAGATAGTGCCTGTTCCCAGTGAACAAGATTGCAAGAGCCAATAGACTGTGAAGAAAGCTTTAAAGTCCCTCTTTGTTTTCCTCAATAAAGAACTTTGCTGGACTTACTTTCAGCCTCTACAGAACTTTGTTCAAGGAAATCCAAGGGCCTTTAACCTGAGGCAGCCCCGTTGTTGCTTATGGGAGTTCTGTGTGCCCAGTTTGGTTCAATTGCATCATTGGCGGAGTTCAGAGTGCTCTTTGTTTGTAGGTGAAATACCAGCAACTACAACTCCCAAATGACAAAATCTATCCCACTGCAACTCCAGCAGTATTCAGATTTGGGCATATCGGTTATTTGTGCCAAATTACGCCCATTAATTTGAAAAATAGGATCCATGTTAGTGTTATTTAACTCAAAATCAACCTACACTTTGTGCAAGTTATAAGCGTTCTAATAGTATCATCTCCACTGGAACAAGACCAGCTTTCCACTTCTGTGGGGAGTAAGTTTCTCTGCTGGCTGGAGGGGGCTGGACCCAATTCCCTTTGGGGCATCTCATTCCCTGGAGCTACATAAACAGGCCGGATGGCCGTCTTCTGGGAGGGCTTTCCCTGGTCTTCCTTCCTAGCCGAAAGGGCTTGGGCTGGGTGGCCTTAGTGATTTATCACACGGGTGTCCTACTGTTCTTTCCATAGACACAAAGTCCTCAGTCATTCCAGAAACAGGGACATTTCAGAGCCAATCCCCCACATACAGACACCAGAGTATCAGAAGAACGTTGGCTGCCTCTCACTGAATGGTCCAATAAGGTAGCACTTAATGGTCCATAGAAACCTTAAAGTCTTTGGAATGATAGAATCACTTTATTGTCACTGTACATTGTACAATAAAAGGAAATGAATTCCCCAACAGACATCACAAAAACGACATACCCATCCCTCCACACTTCAAGCACCAACCACCATTTCAGAAGGAAGGTCTGTTTCTGTGCACGGGTTGCTCCCATTTTGACACAACATCACACAACATCAGTTCATAATAGCAAAATACTGAGTTTATTTCTTTGTTTTTAGTCTCTTCCTTTTCAGCTGCTCTTAAATTTCTTCGAAGAAGAATCTATAACTTGAATTCTGCAAGTAGGCAGCTGAAGAGTGGCAGGAAAAGGGAAGGGGAAGGGAGGGGAAGGGGAGGGGGAAGGGGAAGGGGAGGGGAAGGGGAAGGGGAGGGGAAGGGAGGGGAGGGGAGGGGAAGGGAGGGGAGGGGGAAGGGGAAGGGTGGGGAAAGGAGAAACAGAAGGAAAGAAAGAAAGAAAGAAAGAAAGAAAGAAAGAAAGGAAAGGGAAAAAGAAAAATAGAAAGCAAAGGATACGGAAAAAGAGAAAGAGAAAAGAGAAACAGAAAGAGAAAACAAAAGAGAAGATGGATGTAAAGAAACCTACCGCTCAATTTCAGTATTGAATATTGATGATAAATTATTTGCTAATATCTTGGTAGAAAGACTAAAGCCCTTTCTAATGGATAAAGGAAGAACAATGGGGCTTCCTCCCGTAACGAAGAATGAATGATAACGTCAGAACCATGACAAACGTCATTCTGAAAAGAACAACGATGAAGAATGTGCGTTCTTAGCGCTAGACGCGGAGAAGGCCTTCAACAACATAAATTGGAAGTCCTTCATCTAACTCATGCAAGAATTCGATATGGGGCACTACTTCAAAAATGCCATAAAATCGGTATATAATAATATCCCGATTTGTAAGATCCTCCTTGATAAGAATTTGGGGAAAGTATAAAAGCAGATTTCATTTTTTAAAAAACCTCTGAATACCCCCCGTGGAAGCGGTACAGAGGAGAGATCGAGGGTGGGAAAGGTGGCTCAGAGACAAAGAGAGACAGTGAACCCAAACAATAGAAGATTGCTTCACAAAGTGAGCAGCAAATATTGGACACACTACATGAATGACTGATTGGGAAAAGAATTTGGAACAAGAAAGTGAAATCTACCAACTCTTACGACCTAGGCAAGAATTGGATCAAAGTATGAAACTGAGGTGAAGAAGAGGTAGACGGAGGCGTGAGAGGGGCCTGAGAAAAGAAAGGAGAAGACGAAAGGAGAAGGAGAAAAGAAAAAGTGAACAGAGAAGGGCAAAGGGAAGAGGGAGAGGAGAGAGACGAAAGGAGGGAGAAGAGACAGAAAGAAGGGAAAGGAGGCAGATGAGTGAGAATGTGAGGGATGTGAGATGTGTAGAGTGTGTGAGAAGAAAAAGGTAAAAGAGAGGGAAAAAACCAGAAAAAAAGCAAAATATAAAAAGAAAAAGGGAGAAAAGAGTGATGGGTGATCTGAGATGGGCAACGTGTGTGAGATGTGCATGGTGTATGTGATGTGTGTGCAGTATAATGTGCACAATTTGTGTGGTGTATGAACTGTGTGTACTATGTGTGTGATATGTGTTCTGTGCGATGTTCGTATTCTGTGTGATGCATATGATGTGAAATGGGCGATATGAAATGGGCATGTTCATAGAATCCTAGAATCAAAGAGTTGGAGGAGACCTCATGGGCCATCCAGTCCAACCCCATTCCGCCAAGAAGCAGGAATATAGCATGTTGTGTGACATGTGTGTGGTGTATGATGTGTGATGTGTGTGGTTTGCCTGGTGCATGAGGTGCGTGTATTATGTATGACCTGATGTGTGTGTTCTGTGTGATGAAGTGTTCTGTGTGATGTGTGTGGTGTGTCAGATGTGGGGAGGGGAGAAGGAAGGGGAGGGGAGGGAGGGAGGGGGAGGGAGGGGGAGGGGAGGGGGAGGGGAAGGAGGGGAGGGGAGGGAGGGGGGAGGGGGGAGGGGAAAAGGTGGGAGGGAGGGGGATTGAACAGTCAGACTTTTGCCACAACTGAAGACACATCTCAAGTCTTTGGGATTTCAAACTGGTGGGAAGAATTAAAAAGCAGAAGAAAAGAGGACGGTTCAGCCTGTCTTCCTTCAACCATGGCCTTCTACTCTCATCTCAAGATGTTTTGGGCTCAGTTCTGTTCACGACTGGTCAATGCTGTGATTTCCTGCTGAGTTCAAATCTAGCCAGAAGTGGATCCAACATCCAGACGGTTGAGGAGAAGAACATTGGGCATTGGGCAACCCATCAGGAAGAAGAAGAAGAAGGCCAAACGCTGCCTTGGCGTAGTCGTGGTTCTCTTGCTTTCCTCGGACTCCACCTGGCTCTCTCTCACTCCTGGTGCTGTTGTCTCCTGTTGTCTCCGCAAATTCACCTTTCTCTCCAAGTCTTTGGCACAGAGTATGTTTCCGACCGGGCTTGATCCGGCTGAAACCCTGGCTGATATCTCTGCCGTATCCCAACACTTGTGAGGCTTTTCACCTGAGGAGAATGAGAAGAAGGACATCACATGACACAAGGCAGCTTCACCAGCTTGGTGAAGGACCCAATTTTGGGCCCAGATCTAAAATATGAGGATGCCTGTTGCCCCCCACCTGGCTCCCTTCCCAGATCCGAAGTCCAGCAGGGAAGAGGAGTGGAGACCCCATGCCGGGAACCCAGCCAGACCAGTTCAAACTGCTTTAATGAACCAGAGAAGGAAATGCAAAGACTGCAAAAGACTTCTAGAACAAACTTTGTCCTGTGCTGCATTGGACTCACCTCAGGAAAAGGAACGGGGCAACCCAAGAGCTCTGGTGTCAGTTGGAAGCCCCTTGCAGCATCCTTCTCCTTGCATCGTTGGCAACCAAACAGGCCTGGGTCTTTCTCAGCCATACGTGTGAGCATCTCTTCATGATACAGATCTTCGTGGTACCACTTATCCAGACATACTTGTCCCATGGGAGGCGGGGTGGGTGTTGATGTGCCTGGAGCTTTGCCTGAAAGCTTGGCCTCACCCTTGGTGAGGCTTGTGGGGCTTGATGTCCAAGCTGTGCTCCTGCAGAAAGAAAGAAAGAAAGAAAGAAAGAAAGAAAGAAAGAAAGGGCTTGAGTCCACGGCACAAGGCGCCTGGTTCCCAAACAGCAGTCCTGCTGCTGACACGAGGGTTTCCCCCTTTGCGCCACTGGCTGGGGGCTCCGTCTCACAGAGTCATTCTATGGGACTTCTTCTGAGCAGTGTGGGTTGCATCGATTAGGATGATCGCCTTAGAGTTCTGTTCCTGGCTGTCATTTAGTTTTGCACATAGAAAGAAACACTTTTTTGTCTATTCCCCATCCTTTGTAGAGTCTTGATTCTGCTTGCTTGCATGTTTGTATTTCTGTTCTATTAAATAACAATTAATGTAAAAGATGCCAAATGTTTCCACTTTACTAAAATATACAGCACTAAAAACTTTGGGAAAGGTTCCTTCTTTCCCCAATCACGGGTCAATTAACCAGGAACGGATCAGAAACGTCACAAAGGAAACATCATATTTCCAATTTGGCCACACCGGGACATCATCATCCTTTGAGTCACCACCACCACCACCACCATTTCTTGGGGGCCATGGAGCTCTGTCACCAATCGAGTCTGCTAATGTCAGAATGAGACTCCCATGCCATAGGGAAGAGGAGTATCCCCAGACTTTGCCTAAATGGGGCAAAATAGCATTCAACCGGGAAAACCTAGAATACTCACCAAAAATACATGTGCATAGCAGATAAACTCTGTGTTGAACTCAAGGTACATCTGGGTTTTCTATGTAGTGTAGTCAAGCCGCATATAACCGCATCTGTACCGGATCCAAAGACGCAACTGGACAGGAGTTGGCTGTCTGGCAAGTGGCCAGCCTCTCTCCCTCCCAGCTGCCACCTCTGCTCAGACCTGAAGGTCATCCCGATAGTGACATCATCATCATCATCATCATTCATGGCATCAG
The DNA here is from genome assembly GCF_037176765.1 of Anolis sagrei. Classification (NCBI taxonomy): domain Eukaryota; kingdom Metazoa; phylum Chordata; class Lepidosauria; order Squamata; family Anolidae; genus Anolis; species Anolis sagrei. Next base: position 134,486,083 of record NC_090026.1, read on the forward strand.
AGTGTTTGTGATCAGCTGAGGCTGCCTCCATGTCAACAACAGTTTAGGCAACCCTTATTTATTTATTTATTTATTTATTTATTTCACAGTTTTCTATACCGAGCTTCTCAACCTCATTGAGGGACTCAGCCCGGTTTCCAGCCATAAAAACATATACACTCATTAAAATATCATATATCACAATTACAAAAACAACCTTAAAAACACTATATATAAAACTACAGTGGTCAGTCGTCCTATTAAGATGGATCTACATCAACTTCCGTCCAGGGTACTATGGTGCAACCCTTGCAACTAGGCCCCATCTGCAAGACTATAGAATATCATTGAACTGCTTTGAACTGCATTCTATGAAGCTACGTATGGCAGAATGCATGATGGCGCCTCGGGTGTTCTTTATTGGAAGTTACATAATTGGTGTAGAAGAGTTTAACAGGAAGCACTCTCTCACTAATCCAAAAGGGTCGGTTACGCACATATTGTGAACAGATAATTGGTAATATTGGTAAAATACATATTATTATTATTTTACATTTCAGTTGGAAGATGAGCAAGTGAAAGATTGTATGATAAAATGGGATGTTTATCGACCAGAAGTTGATGGCCAAAGTGACTAGGAGGGTGATATTGGAATCCTAGGATAACAGAGTTGGAAGAGACCACATAGATCATCATTAACTGACCCAAATAGTACTTTTTCTGTGACTTTTGTGAGTGTTGACTATAAAAGAGTAGCTCAGACTATGCTATAAAAGTGCCAATATATGGGAGCTGATTTTCCAGCCACAGAGAACAGATATGACAATACAATGTATATGGATCTCCGGCATCCCGTTGGGCACACAGAATTTATGTCCTGTCTGCAGTCTTATGCACAGGCGTGCGACAGCACAACAACTCCAAAACCTCAAGGTCAATGCCTACCAAACCCTTCCATTATTTATTGTTGCTTATGGGAGTTCTGTGTGCCCAGTTTGGTTCAATTGCATCATTGGCGGAGTTCAGAGTGCTCTTTGTTTGTAGGTGAAATGCCAGCAACTACAACTCCCAAATGACAAAATCTATCCCACTGCAACTCCAGCACTATTCAGATTTGGGCATATCGGTTATTTGTGCCAAATTACGCCCATTAATTTGAAAAATAGGATCCATGTTAGTGTTATTTAACTCAAATCAATCTCCACTTTGTGCAAGTTATAAGCGTTCTAATAGTATCATCTCCACTGGAACAAGACCAGCTTTCCACTTCTGTAGGGAGTAAGTTTCTCTGCTGGCTGGAGGGGGCTGGACCCCATTCCCTTTGGGGGTCTCTGGCATCTCATTCCCTGGAGCTACTTAAACAGGCCGGATGGCCGTCTTCTGGGAGGGCTTTCCCTGGTCTTCCTTCCTAGCCGAAAGGGCTTGGGCTGGGTGGCCTTAGTGATTCATCACACGGGTGTCCTACTGTTCTTTCCATAGACACAAAGTCCTCAGTCATTCCAGAAACAGGGACATTTCAGAGCCAATCCCCCACATACAGACACCAGAGTATCAGAAGAACGTTGGCTGCCTCTCACTTAATGGTCCAATAAGGTAGCACTTAATGTCTTGAGAATGATAGAATAACGTTATTGTCTCTGTACATTGTACAATAAAAGGAAATGAATTCCCCAACAGACATCACAAAAACGACATACCCATCCCTCCACACTTGAAGCACCAACCACCATTTCAGAAGAAAGGTCTGTTTCTGTGCACGGGTTGCTCCCATTTTGACACAACATCACACAACATCAGTTCTTAATAGCAAAATACTGAGTTTATTTCTTTGTTTTTAGTCTCTTCCTTTTCAGCTGCTCTTAAATTTCTTCGAAGAAGAATCTATAACTTGAATTCTGCAAGTAGGCAGCTGAAGAGTGGCAGGAAAAGGGAAGGGGAAGGGGAAGGGGAAGGGGAAGGGGAAGGGGAGGGGAAGGGAGGGGAGGGGAGGGGAGGGGAGGGAAGGGAGGGGAGGGGAAGGGAGGGGAGGGGGAAGGGGAAGGGTGGGGAAAGGAGAAACAGAAGGAAAGAAAGAAAGAAAGAAAGAAAGAAAGGAAAGGGAAAAAGAAAAATAGAAAGCAAAGGATACGGAAAAAGAGAAAGAGAAAAGAGAAACAGAAAGAGAAAACAAAAGAGAAGATGGATGTAAAGAAACCTACCGCTCAATTTCAGTATTGAATATTGATGATAAATTATTTGCTAATATCTTGGTAGAAAGACTAAAGCCCTTTCTAATGGATAAAGGAAGAACAATGGGGCTTCCTCCCGTAACGAAGAATGAATGATAACGTCAGAACCATGACAAACGTCATTCTGAAAAGAACAACGATGAAGAATGTGCGTTCTTAGCGCTAGACGCGGAGAAGGCCTTCAACAACATAAATTGGAAGTCCTTCATCTAACTCATGCAAGAATTCGATATGGGGCACTACTTCAAAAATGCCATAAAATCGGTATATAATAATATCCCGATTTGTAAGATCCTCCTTGATAAGAATTTGGGGAAAGTATAAAAGCAGATTTCATTTTTTAAAAAACCTCTGAATACCCACCGTGGAAGCGGTACAGAGGAGAGATCGAGGGTGGGAAAGGTGGCTCAGAGACAAAGAGAGACAGTGAACCCAAACAATAGAAGATTGCTTCACAAAGTGAGCAGCAAATATTGGACACACTACATGAATGACTGATTGGGAAAAGAATTTGGAACAAGAAAGTGAAATCTACCAACTCTTACGACCTAGGCAAGAATTGGATCAAAGTATGAAACTGAGGTGAAGAAGAGGTAGACGGAGGCGTGAGAGGGGCCTGAGAAAAGAAAGGAGAAGACGAAAGGAGAAGGAGAAAAGAAAAAGTGAACAGAGAAGGGCAAAGGGAAGAGGGAGAGGAGAGAGACGAAAGGAGGGAGAAGAGACAGAAAGAAGGGAAAGGAGGCAGATGAGTGAGAATGTGAGGTATGTGAGATGTGTATAGTGTGTGAGAAGAAAAAGGTAAACGAGAGGGAAAAAACCAGAAAAAAAGCAAAATATAAAAAGAAAAAGGGAGAAAAGAGTGATGGGTGATCTGAGATGGGCAACGCGTGTGAGATGTGCATGGTGTATGTGATGTGTGTGCAGTATAATGTGCACAATTTGTGTGGTGTATGAACTTTGTGTACTATGTGTGTGATATGTGTTCTGTGCGATGTTCGTATTCTGTGTGATGCATATGATGTGAAATGGGCGATATGAAATGGGCATGTTCATAGAATCCTAGAATCAAAGAGTTGGAGGAGACCTCATGGGCCATCCAGTCCAACCCCATTCCGCCAAGAAGCAGGAATATAGCATGTTGTGTGACATGTGTGTGGTGTATGATGTGTGATGTGTGTGGTTTGCCTGGTGCATGAGGTGCGTGTATTATGTATGACCTGATGTGTGTGTTCTGTGTGATGAAGTGTTCTGTGTGATGTGTGTGGTGTGTCAGATGTGGGGAGGGGAGAAGGAAGGGGAGGGGAGGGAGGGAGGGGGAGGGAGGGGGAGGGGAGGGGGAGGGGAAGGAGGGGAGGGGAGGGAGGGGGGAGGGGGGAGGGGAAAAGGTGGGAGGGAGGGGGATTGAACAGTCAGACTTTTGCCACAACTGAAGACACATCTCAAGTCTTTGGGATTTCAAACTGGTGGGAAGAATTAAAAAGCAGAAGAAAAGAGGACGGTTCAGCCTGTCTTCCTTCAACCATGGCCTTCTACTCTCATCTCAAGATGTTTTGGGCTCAGTTCTGTTCACGACTGGTCAATGCTGTGATTTCCTGCTGAGTTCAAATCTAGCCAGAAGTGGATCCAACATCCAGACGGTTGAGGAGAAGAACATTGGGCATTGGGCAACCCATCAGGAAGAAGAAGAAGAAGGCCAAACGCTGCCTTGGCGTAGTCGTGGTTCTCTTGCTTTCCTCGGATTCCACCTGGCTCTCACTCCTGGTGCTGTTGTCTCCTGTTGTCTCCGCAAATTCACCTTTCTCTCCAAGTCTTTGGCACAGAGTATGTTTCCGACCGGGCTTGATCCGGCTGAAACCCTGGCTGATATCTCTGCCGTATCCCAACACTTGTGAGGCTTTTCACCTGAGGAGAATGAGAAGAAGGACATCACATGACACAAGGCAGCTTCACCAGCTTGGTGAAGGACCCAATTTTGGGCCCAGATCTAAAATATGAGGATGCCTGTTGCCCCCCACCTGGCTCCCTTCCCAGATCCGAAGTCCAGCAGGGAAGAGGAGTGGAGACCCCATGCCGGGAACCCAGCCAGACCAGTTCAAACTGCTTTAATGAACCAGAGAAGGAAATGCAAAGACTGCAAAAGACTTCTAGAACAAACTTTGTCCTGTGCTGCCTTGGACTCACCTCAGGAAAAGGAACGGGGCAACCCAAGAGCTCTGGTGTCAGTTGGAAGCCCCTTGCAGCATCCTTCTCCTTGCATCGTTGGCAACCAAACAGGCCTGGGTCTTTCTCAGCCATACGTGTGAGCATCTCTTCATGATACAGATCTTCGTAGTACCACTTATCCAGACATACTTGTCCCATGGGAGGCGGGGTGGGTGTTGATGTGCCTGGAGCTTTGCCTGAAAGCTTGGCCTCACCCTTGGTGAGGCTTGTGGGGCTTGATGTCCAAGCTGTGCTCCTGCAGAAAGAAAGAAAGAAAGAAAGAAAGAAAGAAAGAAAGAAAGAAAGAAAGAAAGGGCTTGAGTCCACGGCACAAGGCGCCTGGTTCCCAAACAGCAGTCCTGCTGCTGACACGAGGGTTTCCCCCTTTGCGCCACTGGCTGGGGGCTCCGTCTCACAGAGTCATTCTATGGGACTTCTTCTGAGCAGTGTGGGTTGCATCGATTAGGATGATCGCCTTAGAGTTCTGTTCCTGGCTGTCATTTAGTTTTGCACATAGAAAGAAACACTTTTTTGTCTATTCCCCATCCTTTGTAGAGTCTTGATTCTGCTTGCTTGCATGTTTGTATTTCTGTTCTATTAAATAACAATTAATGTAAAAGATGCCAAATGTTTCCACTTTACTAAAATATACAGCACTAAAAACTTTGGGAAAGGTTCCTTCTTTCCCCAATCGCGGGTCAATTAACCAGGAACGGATCAGAAACGTCACAAAGGAAACATCATATTTCCAATTTGGCCACACCGGGACATCATCATCCTTTGAGTCACCACCACCACCACCACCATTTCTTGGGGGCCATGGAGCTCTGTCACCAATCGAGTCTGCTAATGTCAGAATGAGACTCCCATGCCATAGGGAAGAGGAGTATCCCCAGACTTTGCCTAAATGGGGCAAAATAGCATTCAACCGGGAAAACCTAGAATACTCACCAAAAATACATGTGCATAGCAGATAAACTCTGTGTTGAACTCAAGGTACATCTGGGTTTTCTATGTAGTGTAGTCAAGCCGCATATAACCGCATCTGTACCGGATCCAAAGACGCAACTGGACAGGAGTTGGCTGTCTGGCAAGTGGCCAGCCTCTCTCCCTCCCAGCTGCCACCTCTGCTCAGACCTGAAGGTCATCCCGATAGTGACATCATCATCATCATCATCATTCATGGCATCAGAGTGTTTGTGATCAGCTGAGGCTGCCTCCATGTCAACAACAGTTTAGGCAACCCTTATTTATTTATTTATTTATTTATTTCACAGTTTTCTATACCGAGCTTCTCAACCTCATTGAGGGACTCAGCCCGGTTTCCAGCCATAAAAACATATACACTCATTAAAATATCATATATCACAATTACAAAAACAACCTTAAAAACACTATATATAAAACTACAGTGGTCAGTCGTCCTATTAAGATGGATCTACATCAACTTCCGTCCAGGGTACTATGGTGCAACCCTTGCAACTAGGCCCCATCTGCAAGACTATAGAATATCATTGAACTGCTTTGAACTGCATTCTATGAAGCTACGTATGGCAGAATGCATGATGGCGCCTCGGGTGTTCTTTATTGGAAGTTACATAATTGGTGTAGAAGAGTTTAACAGGAAGCACTCTCTCACTAATCCAAAAGGGTCGGTTACGCACATATTGTGAACAGATAATTGGTAATATTGGTAAAATACATATTATTATTATTTTACATTTCAGTTGGAAGATGAGCAAGTGAAAGATTGTATGATAAAATGGGATGTTTATCGACCAGAAGTTGATGGCCAAAGTGACTAGGAGGGTGATATTGGAATCCTAGGATAACAGAGTTGGAAGAGACCACATAGATCATCATTAACTGACCCAAATAGTACTTTTTCTGTGACTTTTGTGAGTGTTGACTATAAAAGAGTAGCTCAGACTATGCTATAAAAGTGCCAACATATGGGAGCTGATTTTCCAGCCACAGAGAACAGATATGACAATACAATGTATATGGATCTCCGGCATCCCGTTGGGCACACAGAATTTATGTCCTGTCTGCAGTCTTATGCACAGGCGTGCGACAGCACAACAACTCCAAAACCTCAAGGTCAATGCCTACCAAACCCTTCCATTATTTATTGTTGCTTATGGGAGTTCTGTGTGCCCAGTTTGGTTCAATTGCATCATTGGCGGAGTTCAGAGTGCTCTTTGTTTGTAGGTGAAATGCCAGCAACTACAACTCCCAAATGACAAAATCTATCCCACTGCAACTCCAGCACTATTCAGATTTGGGCATATCGGTTATTTGTGCCAAATTACGCCCATTAATTTGAAAAATAGGATCCATGTTAGTGTTATTTAACTCAAATCAATCTCCACTTTGTGCAAGTTATAAGCGTTCTAATAGTATCATCTCCACTGGAACAAGACCAGCTTTCCACTTCTGTGGGGAGTAAGTTTCTCTGCTGGCTGGAGGGGGCTGGACCCAATTCCCTTTGGGGGTCTCTGGCATCTCATTCCCTGGAGCTACATAAACAGGCCGGATGGCCGTCTTCTGGGAGGGCTTTCCCTGGTCTTCCTTCCTAGCCGAAAGGGCTTGGGCTGGGTGGCCTTAGTGATTTATCACACGGGTGTCCTACTGTTCTTTCCATAGACACAAAGTCCTCAGTCATTCCAGAAACAGGGACATTTCAGAGCCAATCCCCCACATACAGACACCAGAGTATCAGAAGAACGTTGGCTGCCTCTCACTTAATGGTCCAATAAGGTAGCACTTAATGTCTTGAGAATGATAGAATAACGTTATTGTCTCTGTACATTGTACAATAAAAGGAAATGAATTCCCCAACAGACATCACAAAAACGACATACCCATCCCTCCACACTTGAAGCACCAACCACCATTTCAGAAGAAAGGTCTGTTTCTGTGCACGGGTTGCTCCCATTTTGACACAACATCACACAACATCAGTTCTTAATAGCAAAATACTGAGTTTATTTCTTTGTTTTTAGTCTCTTCCTTTTCAGCTGCTCTTAAATTTCTTCGAAGAAGAATCTATAACTTGAATTCTGCAAGTAGGCAGCTGAAGAGTGGCAGGAAAAGGGAAGGGGAAGGGGAAGGGGAAGGGGAAGGGGAAGGGGAAGGGGAGGGGGGGGAGGGGAGGGGAGGGGAGGGGTGGGGGAAGGGGAAGGGTGGGGAAAGGAGAAACAGAAGGAAAGAAAGAAAGAAAGAAAGAAAGAAAGAAAGGAAAGGGAAAAAGAAAAATAGAAAGCAAAGGATACGGAAAAAGAGAAAGAGAAAAGAGAAACAGAAAGAGAAAACAAAAGAGAAGATGGATGTAAAGAAACCTACCGCTCAATTTCAGTATTGAATATTGATGATAAATTATTTGCTAATATCTTGGTAGAAAGACTAAAGCCCTTTCTAATGGATAAAGGAAGAACAATGGGGCTTCCTCCCGTAACGAAGAATGAATGATAACGTCAGAACCATGACAAACGTCATTCTGAAAAGAACAACGATGAAGAATGTGCGTTCTTAGCGCTAGACGCGGAGAAGGCCTTCAACAACATAAATTGGAAGTCCTTCATCTAACTCATGCAAGAATTCGATATGGGGCACTACTTCAAAAATGCCATAAAATCGGTATATAATAATATCCCGATTTGTAAGATCCTCCTTGATAAGAATTTGGGGAAAGTATAAAAGCAGATTTCATTTTTTAAAAAACCTCTGAATACCCCCCGTGGAAGCGGTACAGAGGAGAGATCGAGGGTGGGAAAGGTGGCTCAGAGACAAAGAGAGACAGTGAACCCAAACAATAGAAGATTGCTTCACAAAGTGAGCAGCAAATATTGGACACACTACATGAATGACTGATTGGGAAAAGAATTTGGAACAAGAAAGTGAAATCTACCAACTCTTACGACCTAGGCAAGAATTGGATCAAAGTATGAAACTGAGGTGAAGAAGAGGTAGACGGAGGCGTGAGAGGGGCCTGAGAAAAGAAAGGAGAAGACGAAAGGAGAAGGAGAAAAGAAAAAGTGAACAGAGAAGGGCAAAGGGAAGAGGGAGAGGAGAGAGACGAAAGGAGGGAGAAGAGACAGAAAGAAGGGAAAGGAGGCAGATGAGTGAGAATGTGAGGTATGTGAGATGTGTATAGTGTGTGAGAAGAAAAAGGTAAACGAGAGGGAAAAAACCAGAAAAAAAGCAAAATATAAAAAGAAAAAGGGAGAAAAGAGTGATGGGTGATCTGAGATGGGCAACGCGTGTGAGATGTGCATGGTGTATGTGATGTGTGTGCAGTATAATGTGCACAATTTGTGTGGTGTATGAACTTTGTGTACTATGTGTGTGATATGTGTTCTGTGCGATGTTCGTATTCTGTGTGATGCATATGATGTGAAATGGGCGATATGAAATGGGCATGTTCATAGAATCCTAGAATCAAAGAGTTGGAGGAGACCTCATGGGCCATCCAGTCCAACCCCATTCCGCCAAGAAGCAGGAATATAGCATGTTGTGTGACATGTGTGTGGTGTATGATGTGTGATGTGTGTGGTTTGCCTGGTGCATGAGGTGCGTGTATTATGTATGACCTGATGTGTGTGTTCTGTGTGATGAAGTGTTCTGTGTGATGTGTGTGGTGTGTCAGATGTGGGGAGGGGAGAAGGAAGGGGAGGGGAGGGAGGGAGGGGGAGGGAGGGGGAGGGGAGGGGGAGGGGAAGGAGGGGAGGGGAGGGGGGGAGGGGGGAGGGGAAAAGGTGGGAGGGAGGGGGATTGAACAGTCAGACTTTTGCCACAACTGAAGACACATCTCAAGTCTTTGGGATTTCAAACTGGTGGGAAGAATTAAAAAGCAGAAGAAAAGAGGACGGTTCAGCCTGTCTTCCTTCAACCATGGCCTTCTACTCTCATCTCAAGATGTTTTGGGCTCAGTTCTGTTCACGACTGGTCAATGCTGTGATTTCCTGCTGAGTTCAAATCTAGCCAGAAGTGGATCCAACATCCAGACGGTTGAGGAGAAGAACATTGGGCATTGGGCAACCCATCAGGAAGAAGAAGAAGAAGGCCAAACGCTGCCTTGGCGTAGTCGTGGTTCTCTTGCTTTCCTCGGATTCCACCTGGCTCTCACTCCTGGTGCTGTTGTCTCCTGTTGTCTCCGCAAATTCACCTTTCTCTCCAAGTCTTTGGCACAGAGTATGTTTCCGACCGGGCTTGATCCGGCTGAAACCCTGGCTGATATCTCTGCCGTATCCCAACACTTGTGAGGCTTTTCACCTGAGGAGAATGAGAAGAAGGACATCACATGACACAAGGCAGCTTCACCAGCTTGGTGAAGGACCCAATTTTGGGCCCAGATCTAAAATATGAGGATGCCTGTTGCCCCCCACCTGGCTCCCTTCCCAGATCCGAAGTCCAGCAGGGAAGAGGAGTGGAGACCCCATGCCGGGAACCCAGCCAGACCAGTTCAAACTGCTTTAATGAACCAGAGAAGGAAATGCAAAGACTGCAAAAGACTTCTAGAACAAACTTTGTCCTGTGCTGCATTGGACTCACCTCAGGAAAAGGAACGGGGCAACCCAAGAGCTCTGGTGTCAGTTGGAAGCCCCTTGCAGCATCCTTCTCCTTGCATCGTTGGCAACCAAACAGGCCTGGGTCTTTCTCAGCCATACGTGTGAGCATCTCTTCATGATACAGATCTTCGTGGTACCACTTATCCAGACATACTTGTCCCATGGGGAGGGAGGTGGGTGTTGATGTGCCTGGAGCTTTGCCTGAAAGCTTGGCCTCACCCTTGGTGAGGCTTGTGGGGCTTGATGTCCAAGCTGTGCTCCTGCAGAAAGAAAGAAAGAAAGAATGAAAGAAAGAAAGAAAGAAAGAAAGAAAGAAAGAAAGAAAGAAAGGGCTTGAGTCCACGGCACAAGGCGCCTGGTTCCCAAACAGCAGTCCTGCTGCTGACACGAGGGTTTCCCCCTTTGCGCCACTGGCTGGGGGCTCCGTCTCACAGAGTCATTCTATGGGACTTCTTCTGAGCAGTGTGGGTTGCATCGATTAGGATGATCGCCTTAGAGTTCTGTTCCTGGCTGTCATTTAGTTTTGCACATAGAAAGAAACACTTTTTTGTCTATTCCCCATCCTTTGTAGAGTCTTGATTCTGCTTGCTTGCATGTTTGTATTTCTGTTCTATTAAATAACAATTAATGTAAAAGATGCCAAATGTTTCCACTTTACTAAAATATACAGCACTAAAAACTTTGGGAAAGGTTCCTTCTTTCCCTAATCGCGGGTCAATTAACCAGGAACGGATCAGAAACGTCACAAAGGAAACATCATATTTCCAATTTGGCCACACCGGGACATCATCATCCTTTGAGTCACCACCACCACCACCACCATTTCTTGGGGGCCATGGAGCTCTGTCACCAATCGAGTCTGCTAATGTCAGAATGAGACTCCCATGCCATAGGGAAGAGGAGTATCCCCAGACTTTGCCTAAATGGGGCAAAATAGCATTCAACCGGGAAAACCTAGAATACTCACCAAAAATACATGTGCATAGCAGATAAACTCTGTGTTGAACTCAAGGTACATCTGGGTTTTCTATGTAGTGTAGTCAAGCCGCATATAACCGCATCTGTACCGGATCCAAAGACGCAACTGGACAGGAGTTGGCTGTCTGGCAAGTGGCCAGCCTCTCTCCCTCCCAGCTGCCACCTCTGCTCAGACCTGAAGGTCATCCCGATAGTGACATCATCATCATCATCATCATCATTCATGGCATCAGAGTGTTTGTGATCAGCTGAGGCTGCCTCCATGTCAACAACAGTTTAGGCAACCCTTATTTATTTATTTATTTATTTATTTCACAGTTTTCTATACCGAGCTTCTCAACCTCATTGAGGGACTCAGCCCGGTTTCCAGCCATAAAAACATATACACTCATTAAAATATCATATATCACAATTACAAAAACAACCTTAAAAACACTATATATAAAACTACAGTGGTCAGTCGTCCTATTAAGATGGATCTACATCAACTTCCGTCCAGGGTACTATGGTGCAACCCTTGCAACTAGGCCCCATCTGCAAGACTATAGAATATCATTGAACTGCTTTGAACTGCATTCTATGAAGCTACGTATGGCAGAATGCATGATGGCGCCTCGGGTGTTCTTTATTGGAAGTTACATAATTGGTGTAGAAGAGTTTAACAGGAAGCACTCTCTCACTAATCCAAAAGGGTCGGTTACGCACATATTGTGAACAGATAATTGGTAATATTGGTAAAATACATATTATTATTATTTTACATTTCAGTTGGAAGATGAGCAAGTGAAAGATTGTATGATAAAATGGGATGTTTATCGACCAGAAGTTGATGGCAAAAGTGACTAGGAGGGTGATATTGGAATCCTAGGATAACAGAGTTGGAAGAGACCACATAGATCATCATTAACTGACCCAAATAGTACTTTTTCTGTGACTTTTGTGAGTGTTGACTATAAAAGAGTAGCTCAGACTATGCTATAAAAGTGCCAATATATGGGAGCTGATTTTCCAGCCACAGAGAACAGATATGACAATACAATGTATATGGATCTCCGGCATCCCGTTGGGCACACAGAATTTATGTCCTGTCTGCAGTCTTATGCACAGGCGTGCGACAGCACAACAACTCCAAAACCTCAAGGTCAATGCCTACCAAACCCTTCCATTATTTATTGTTGCTTATGGGAGTTCTGTGTGCCCAGTTTGGTTCAATTGCATCATTGGCGGAGTTCAGAGTGCTCTTTGTTTGTAGGTGAAATGCCAGCAACTACAACTCCCAAATGACAAAATCTATCCCACTGCAACTCCAGCACTATTCAGATTTGGGCATATCGGTTATTTGTGCCAAATTACGCCCATTAATTTGAAAAATAGGATCCATGTTAGTGTTATTTAACTCAAATCAATCTCCACTTTGTGCAAGTTATAAGCGTTCTAATAGTATCATCTCCACTGGAACAAGACCAGCTTTCCACTTCTGTGGGGAGTAAGTTTCTCTGCTGGCTGGAGGGGGCTGGACCCAATTCCCTTTGGGGGTCTCTGGCATCTCATTCCCTGGAGCTACATAAACAGGCCGGATGGCCGTCTTCTGGGAGGGCTTTCCCTGGTCTTCCTTCCTAGCCGAAAGGGCTTGGGCTGGGTGGCCTTAGTGATTCATCACACGGGTGTCCTACTGTTCTTTCCATAGACACAAAGTCCTCAGTCATTCCAGAAACAGGGACATTTCAGAGCCAATCCCCCACATACAGACACCAGAGTATCAGAAGAACGTTGGCTGCCTCTCACTTAATGGTCCAATAAGGTAGCACTTAATGTCTTGAGAATGATAGAATAACGTTATTGTCTCTGTACATTGTACAATAAAAGGAAATGAATTCCCCAACAGACATCACAAAAACGACATACCCATCCCTCCACACTTGAAGCACCAACCACCATTTCAGAAGAAAGGTCTGTTTCTGTGCACGGGTTGCTCCCATTTTGACACAACATCACACAACATCAGTTCTTAATAGCAAAATACTGAGTTTATTTCTTTGTTTTTAGTCTCTTCCTTTTCAGCTGCTCTTAAATTTCTTCGAAGAAGAATCTATAACTTGAATTCTGCAAGTAGGCAGCTGAAGAGTGGCAGGAAAAGGGAAGGGGAAGGGGAAGGGGAAGGGGAAGGGGAAGGGGAAGGGGAAGGGGAAGGGGAAGGGGAGGGGAAGGGAGGGGAGGGGAGGGGAAGGGAGGGGAGGGGGAAGGGGAAGGGTGGGGAAAGGAGAAACAGAAGGAAAGAAAGAAAGAAAGAAAGAAAGAAAGAAAGGAAAGGGAAAAAGAAAAATAGAAAGCAAAGGATACGGAAAAAGAGAAAGAGAAAAGAGAAACAGAAAGAGAAAACAAAAGAGAAGATGGATGTAAAGAAACCTACCGCTCAATTTCAGTATTGAATATTGATGATAAATTATTTGCTAATATCTTGGTAGAAAGACTAAAGCCCTTTCTAATGGATAAAGGAAGAACAATGGGGCTTCCTCCCGTAACGAAGAATGAATGATAACGTCAGAACCATGACAAACGTCATTCTGAAAAGAACAACGATGAAGAATGTGCGTTCTTAGCGCTAGACGCGGAGAAGGCCTTCAACAACATAAATTGGAAGTCCTTCATCTAACTCATGCAAGAATTCGATATGGGGCACTACTTCAAAAATGCCATAAAATCGGTATATAATAATATCCCGATTTGTAAGATCCTCCTTGATAAGAATTTGGGGAAAGTATAAAAGCAGATTTCATTTTTTAAAAAACCTCTGAATACCCACCGTGGAAGCGGTACAGAGGAGAGATCGAGGGTGGGAAAGGTGGCTCAGAGACAAAGAGAGACAGTGAACCCAAACAATAGAAGATTGCTTCACAAAGTGAGCAGCAAATATTGGACACACTACATGAATGACTGATTGGGAAAAGAATTTGGAACAAGAAAGTGAAATCTACCAACTCTTACGACCTAGGCAAGAATTGGATCAAAGTATGAAACTGAGGTGAAGAAGAGGTAGACGGAGGCGTGAGAGGGGCCTGAGAAAAGAAAGGAGAAGACGAAAGGAGAAGGAGAAAAGAAAAAGTGAACAGAGAAGGGCAAAGGGAAGAGGGAGAGGAGAGAGACGAAAGGAGGGAGAAGAGACAGAAAGAAGGGAAAGGAGGCAGATGAGTGAGAATGTGAGGTATGTGAGATGTGTATAGTGTGTGAGAAGAAAAAGGTAAACGAGAGGGAAAAAACCAGAAAAAAAGCAAAATATAAAAAGAAAAAGGGAGAAAAGAGTGATGGGTGATCTGAGATGGGCAACGCGTGTGAGATGTGCATGGTGTATGTGATGTGTGTGCAGTATAATGTGCACAATTTGTGTGGTGTATGAACTTTGTGTACTATGTGTGTGATATGTGTTCTGTGCGATGTTCGTATTCTGTGTGATGCATATGATGTGAAATGGGCGATATGAAATGGGCATGTTCATAGAATCCTAGAATCAAAGAGTTGGAGGAGACCTCATGGGCCATCCAGTCCAACCCCATTCCGCCAAGAAGCAGGAATATAGCATGTTGTGTGACATGTGTGTGGTGTATGATGTGTGATGTGTGTGGTTTGCCTGGTGCATGAGGTGCGTGTATTATGTATGACCTGATGTGTGTGTTCTGTGTGATGAAGTGTTCTGTGTGATGTGTGTGGTGTGTCAGATGTGGGGAGGGGAGAAGGAAGGGGAGGGGAGGGAGGGAGGGGGAGGGAGGGGGAGGGGAGGGGGAGGGGAAGGAGGGGAGGGGAGGGAGGGGGGAGGGGGGAGGGGAAAAGGTGGGAGGGAGGGGGATTGAACAGTCAGACTTTTGCCACAACTGAAGACACATCTCAAGTCTTTGGGATTTCAAACTGGTGGGAAGAATTAAAAAGCAGAAGAAAAGAGGACGGTTCAGCCTGTCTTCCTTCAACCATGGCCTTCTACTCTCATCTCAAGATGTTTTGGGCTCAGTTCTGTTCACGACTGGTCAATGCTGTGATTTCCTGCTGAGTTCAAATCTAGCCAGAAGTGGATCCAACATCCAGACGGTTGAGGAGAAGAACATTGGGCATTGGGCAACCCATCAGGAAGAAGAAGAAGAAGGCCAAACGCTGCCTTGGCGTAGTCGTGGTTCTCTTGCTTTCCTCGGATTCCACCTGGCTCTCACTCCTGGTGCTGTTGTCTCCTGTTGTCTCCGCAAATTCACCTTTCTCTCCAAGTCTTTGGCACAGAGTATGTTTCCGACCGGGCTTGATCCGGCTGAAACCCTGGCTGATATCTCTGCCGTATCCCAACACTTGTGAGGCTTTTCACCTGAGGAGAATGAGAAGAAGGACATCACATGACACAAGGCAGCTTCACCAGCTTGGTGAAGGACCCAATTTTGGGCCCAGATCTAAAATATGAGGATGCCTGTTGCCCCCCACCTGGCTCCCTTCCCAGATCCGAAGTCCAGCAGGGAAGAGGAGTGGAGACCCCATGCCGGGAACCCAGCCAGACCAGTTCAAACTGCTTTAATGAACCAGAGAAGGAAATGCAAAGACTGCAAAAGACTTCTAGAACAAACTTTGTCCTGTGCTGCCTTGGACTCACCTCAGGAAAAGGAACGGGGCAACCCAAGAGCTCTGGTGTCAGTTGGAAGCCCCTTGCAGCATCCTTCTCCTTGCATCGTTGGCAACCAAACAGGCCTGGGTCTTTCTCAGCCATACGTGTGAGCATCTCTTCATGATACAGATCTTCGTAGTACCACTTATCCAGACATACTTGTCCCATGGGAGGCGGGGTGGGTGTTGATGTGCCTGGAGCTTTGCCTGAAAGCTTGGCCTCACCCTTGGTGAGGCTTGTGGGGCTTGATGTCCAAGCTGTGCTCCTGCAGAAAGAAAGAAAGAAAGAAAGAAAGAAAGAAAGAAAGAAAGAAAGAAAGAAAGGGCTTGAGTCCACGGCACAAGGCGCCTGGTTCCCAAACAGCAGTCCTGCTGCTGACACGAGGGTTTCCCCCTTTGCGCCACTGGCTGGGGGCTCCGTCTCACAGAGTCATTCTATGGGACTTCTTCTGAGCAGTGTGGGTTGCATCGATTAGGATGATCGCCTTAGAGTTCTGTTCCTGGCTGTCATTTAGTTTTGCACATAGAAAGAAACACTTTTTTGTCTATTCCCCATCCTTTGTAGAGTCTTGATTCTGCTTGCTTGCATGTTTGTATTTCTGTTCTATTAAATAACAATTAATGTAAAAGATGCCAAATGTTTCCACTTTACTAAAATATACAGCACTAAAAACTTTGGGAAAGGTTCCTTCTTTCCCCAATCGCGGGTCAATTAACCAGGAACGGATCAGAAACGTCACAAAGGAAACATCATATTTCCAATTTGGCCACACCGGGACATCATCATCCTTTGAGTCACCACCACCACCACCACCATTTCTTGGGGGCCATGGAGCTCTGTCACCAATCGAGTCTGCTAATGTCAGAATGAGACTCCCATGCCATAGGGAAGAGGAGTATCCCCAGACTTTGCCTAAATGGGGCAAAATAGCATTCAACCGGGAAAACCTAGAATACTCACCAAAAATACATGTGCATAGCAGATAAACTCTGTGTTGAACTCAAGGTACATCTGGGTTTTCTATGTAGTGTAGTCAAGCCGCATATAACCGCATCTGTACCGGATCCAAAGACGCAACTGGACAGGAGTTGGCTGTCTGGCAAGTGGCCAGCCTCTCTCCCTCCCAGCTGCCACCTCTGCTCAGACCTGAAGGTCATCCCGATAGTGACATCATCATCATCATCATCATTCATGGCATCAGAGTGTTTGTGATCAGCTGAGGCTGCCTCCATGTCAACAACAGTTTAGGCAACCCTTATTTATTTATTTATTTATTTATTTCACAGTTTTCTATACCGAGCTTCTCAACCTCATTGAGGGACTCAGCCCGGTTTCCAGCCATAAAAACATATACACTCATTAAAATATCATATATCACAATTACAAAAACAACCTTAAAAACACTATATATAAAACTACAGTGGTCAGTCGTCCTATTAAGATGGATCTACATCAACTTCCGTCCAGGGTACTATGGTGCAACCCTTGCAACTAGGCCCCATCTGCAAGACTATAGAATATCATTGAACTGCTTTGAACTGCATTCTATGAAGCTACGTATGGCAGAATGCATGATGGCGCCTCGGGTGTTCTTTATTGGAAGTTACATAATTGGTGTAGAAGAGTTTAACAGGAAGCACTCTCTCACTAATCCAAAAGGGTCGGTTACGCACATATTGTGAACAGATAATTGGTAATATTGGTAAAATACATATTATTATTATTTTACATTTCAGTTGGAAGATGAGCAAGTGAAAGATTGTATGATAAAATGGGATGTTTATCGACCAGAAGTTGATGGCCAAAGTGACTAGGAGGGTGATATTGGAATCCTAGGATAACAGAGTTGGAAGAGACCACATAGATCATCATTAACTGACCCAAATAGTACTTTTTCTGTGACTTTTGTGAGTGTTGACTATAAAAGAGTAGCTCAGACTATGCTATAAAAGTGCCAACATATGGGAGCTGATTTTCCAGCCACAGAGAACAGATATGACAATACAATGTATATGGATCTCCGGCATCCCGTTGGGCACACAGAATTTATGTCCTGTCTGCAGTCTTATGCACAGGCGTGCGACAGCACAACAACTCCAAAACCTCAAGGTCAATGCCTACCAAACCCTTCCATTATTTATTGTTGCTTATGGGAGTTCTGTGTGCCCAGTTTGGTTCAATTGCATCATTGGCGGAGTTCAGAGTGCTCTTTGTTTGTAGGTGAAATGCCAGCAACTACAACTCCCAAATGACAAAATCTATCCCACTGCAACTCCAGCACTATTCAGATTTGGGCATATCGGTTATTTGTGCCAAATTACGCCCATTAATTTGAAAAATAGGATCCATGTTAGTGTTATTTAACTCAAATCAATCTCCACTTTGTGCAAGTTATAAGCGTTCTAATAGTATCATCTCCACTGGAACAAGACCAGCTTTCCACTTCTGTGGGGAGTAAGTTTCTCTGCTGGCTGGAGGGGGCTGGACCCAATTCCCTTTGGGGGTCTCTGGCATCTCATTCCCTGGAGCTACATAAACAGGCCGGATGGCCGTCTTCTGGGAGGGCTTTCCCTGGTCTTCCTTCCTAGCCGAAAGGGCTTGGGCTGGGTGGCCTTAGTGATTTATCACACGGGTGTCCTACTGTTCTTTCCATAGACACAAAGTCCTCAGTCATTCCAGAAACAGGGACATTTCAGAGCCAATCCCCCACATACAGACACCAGAGTATCAGAAGCACATTGGCTACCTCTCACTGAATGGTCCAATAACCATAGAAACCTTAAAGTCTTTAGAATGATAGAATAACGTTATTGTCACTGTACATTGTACAATAAAAGGAAATGAATTCCCCAACAGACATCACAAAAACGACATACCCATCCCTCCACACTTCGAGCACCAACCACCATTTCAGAAGGAAGGTCTGTTTCTGTGCACGGGTTGCTCCCATTTTGACACAACATCACACAACATCAGTTCTTAATAGCAAAATACTGAGTTTATTTCTTTGTTTTTAGTCTCTTCCTTTTCAGCTGCTCTTACATTTCTTCGAAGAAGAAGATATAACTTGAATTCTGCAAGTAGGCAGCTGAAGAGTGGCAGGAAAAGGGAAGGGGAAGGGGAAGGGGAAGGGGAAGGGGAAGGGGAAGGGGAAGGGGAGGGGGGGGAGGGGAGGGGAGGGGAGGGGTGGGGGAAGGGGAAGGGTGGGGAAAGGAGAAACAGAAGGAAAGAAAGAAAGAAAGAAAGAAAGAAAGAAAGGAAAGGGAAAAAGAAAAATAGAAAGCAAAGGATACGGAAAAAGAGAAAGAGAAAAGAGAAACAGAAAGAGAAAACAAAAGAGAAGATGGATGTAAAGAAACCTACCGCTCAATTTCAGTATTGAATATTGATGATAAATTATTTGCTAATATCTTGGTAGAAAGACTAAAGCCCTTTCTAATGGATAAAGGAAGAACAATGGGGCTTCCTCCCGTAACGAAGAATGAATGATAACGTCAGAACCATGACAAACGTCATTCTGAAAAGAACAACGATGAAGAATGTGCGTTCTTAGCGCTAGACGCGGAGAAGGCCTTCAACAACATAAATTGGAAGTCCTTCATCTAACTCATGCAAGAATTCGATATGGGGCACTACTTCAAAAATGCCATAAAATCGGTATATAATAATATCCCGATTTGTAAGATCCTCCTTGATAAGAATTTGGGGAAAGTATAAAAGCAGATTTCATTTTTTAAAAAACCTCTGAATACCCCCCGTGGAAGCGGTACAGAGGAGAGATCGAGGGTGGGAAAGGTGGCTCAGAGACAAAGAGAGACAGTGAACCCAAACAATAGAAGATTGCTTCACAAAGTGAGCAGCAAATATTGGACACACTACATGAATGACTGATTGGGAAAAGAATTTGGAACAAGAAAGTGAAATCTACCAACTCTTACGACCTAGGCAAGAATTGGATCAAAGTATGAAACTGAGGTGAAGAAGAGGTAGACGGAGGCGTGAGAGGGGCCTGAGAAAAGAAAGGAGAAGACGAAAGGAGAAGGAGAAAAGAAAAAGTGAACAGAGAAGGGCAAAGGGAAGAGGGAGAGGAGAGAGACGAAAGGAGGGAGAAGAGACAGAAAGAAGGGAAAGGAGGCAGATGAGTGAGAATGTGAGGTATGTGAGATGTGTATAGTGTGTGAGAAGAAAAAGGTAAACGAGAGGGAAAAAACCAGAAAAAAAGCAAAATATAAAAAGAAAAAGGGAGAAAAGAGTGATGGGTGATCTGAGATGGGCAACGCGTGTGAGATGTGCATGGTGTATGTGATGTGTGTGCAGTATAATGTGCACAATTTGTGTGGTGTATGAACTTTGTGTACTATGTGTGTGATATGTGTTCTGTGCGATGTTCGTATTCTGTGTGATGCATATGATGTGAAATGGGCGATATGAAATGGGCATGTTCATAGAATCCTAGAATCAAAGAGTTGGAGGAGACCTCATGGGCCATCCAGTCCAACCCCATTCCGCCAAGAAGCAGGAATATAGCATGTTGTGTGACATGTGTGTGGTGTATGATGTGTGATGTGTGTGGTTTGCCTGGTGCATGAGGTGCGTGTATTATGTATGACCTGATGTGTGTGTTCTGTGTGATGAAGTGTTCTGTGTGATGTGTGTGGTGTGTCAGATGTGGGGAGGGGAGAAGGAAGGGGAGGGGAGGGAGGGAGGGGGAGGGAGGGGGAGGGGAGGGGGAGGGGAAGGAGGGGAGGGGAGGGGGGGAGGGGGGAGGGGAAAAGGTGGGAGGGAGGGGGATTGAACAGTCAGACTTTTGCCACAACTGAAGACACATCTCAAGTCTTTGGGATTTCAAACTGGTGGGAAGAATTAAAAAGCAGAAGAAAAGAGGACGGTTCAGCCTGTCTTCCTTCAACCATGGCCTTCTACTCTCATCTCAAGATGTTTTGGGCTCAGTTCTGTTCACGACTGGTCAATGCTGTGATTTCCTGCTGAGTTCAAATCTAGCCAGAAGTGGATCCAACATCCAGACGGTTGAGGAGAAGAACATTGGGCATTGGGCAACCCATCAGGAAGAAGAAGAAGAAGGCCAAACGCTGCCTTGGCGTAGTCGTGGTTCTCTTGCTTTCCTCGGATTCCACCTGGCTCTCACTCCTGGTGCTGTTGTCTCCTGTTGTCTCCGCAAATTCACCTTTCTCTCCAAGTCTTTGGCACAGAGTATGTTTCCGACCGGGCTTGATCCGGCTGAAACCCTGGCTGATATCTCTGCCGTATCCCAACACTTGTGAGGCTTTTCACCTGAGGAGAATGAGAAGAAGGACATCACATGACACAAGGCAGCTTCACCAGCTTGGTGAAGGACCCAATTTTGGGCCCAGATCTAAAATATGAGGATGCCTGTTGCCCCCCACCTGGCTCCCTTCCCAGATCCGAAGTCCAGCAGGGAAGAGGAGTGGAGACCCCATGCCGGGAACCCAGCCAGACCAGTTCAAACTGCTTTAATGAACCAGAGAAGGAAATGCAAAGACTGCAAAAGACTTCTAGAACAAACTTTGTCCTGTGCTGCATTGGACTCACCTCAGGAAAAGGAACGGGGCAACCCAAGAGCTCTGGTGTCAGTTGGAAGCCCCTTGCAGCATCCTTCTCCTTGCATCGTTGGCAACCAAACAGGCCTGGGTCTTTCTCAGCCATACGTGTGAGCATCTCTTCATGATACAGATCTTCGTGGTACCACTTATCCAGACATACTTGTCCCATGGGGAGGGAGGTGGGTGTTGATGTGCCTGGAGCTTTGCCTGAAAGCTTGGCCTCACCCTTGGTGAGGCTTGTGGGGCTTGATGTCCAAGCTGTGCTCCTGCAGAAAGAAAGAAAGAAAGAATGAAAGAAAGAAAGAAAGAAAGAAAGAAAGAAAGGGCTTGAGTCCACGGCACAAGGCGCCTGGTTCCCAAACAGCAGTCCTGCTGCTGACACGAGGGTTTCCCCCTTTGCGCCACTGGCTGGGGGCTCCGTCTCACAGAGTCATTCTATGGGACTTCTTCTGAGCAGTGTGGGTTGCATCGATTAGGATGATCGCCTTAGAGTTCTGTTCCTGGCTGTCATTTAGTTTTGCACATAGAAAGAAACACTTTTTTGTCTATTCCCCATCCTTTGTAGAGTCTTGATTCTGCTTGCTTGCATGTTTGTATTTCTGTTCTATTAAATAACAATTAATGTAAAAGATGCCAAATGTTTCCACTTTACTAAAATATACAGCACTAAAAACTTTGGGAAAGGTTCCTTCTTTCCCTAATCGCGGGTCAATTAACCAGGAACGGATCAGAAACGTCACAAAGGAAACATCATATTTCCAATTTGGCCACACCGGGACATCATCATCCTTTGAGTCACCACCACCACCACCACCACCATTTCTTGGGGGCCATGGAGCTCTGTCACCAATCGAGTCTGCTAATGTCAGAATGA
This sequence comes from Anolis sagrei, assembly GCF_037176765.1. Classification (NCBI taxonomy): domain Eukaryota; kingdom Metazoa; phylum Chordata; class Lepidosauria; order Squamata; family Anolidae; genus Anolis; species Anolis sagrei. The sequence continues at coordinate 134,508,129 of NC_090026.1, forward strand.
GACTCCCATGCCATAGGGAAGAGGAGTATCCCCAGACTTTGCCTAAATGGGGCAAAATAGCATTCAACCGGGAAAACCTAGAATACTCACCAAAAATACATGTGCATAGCAGATAAACTCTGTGTTGAACTCAAGGTACATCTGGGTTTTCTATGTAGTGTAGTCAAGCCGCATATAACCGCATCTGTACCGGATCCAAAGACGCAACTGGACAGGAGTTGGCTGTCTGGCAAGTGGCCAGCCTCTCTCCCTCCCAGCTGCCACCTCTGCTCAGACCTGAAGGTCATCCCGATAGTGACATCATCATCATCATCATCATCATTCATGGCATCAGAGTGTTTGTGATCAGCTGAGGCTGCCTCCATGTCAACAACAGTTTAGGCAACCCTTATTTATTTATTTATTTATTTATTTCACAGTTTTCTATACCGAGCTTCTCAACCTCATTGAGGGACTCAGCCCGGTTTCCAGCCATAAAAACATATACACTCATTAAAATATCATATATCACAATTACAAAAACAACCTTAAAAACACTATATATAAAACTACAGTGGTCAGTCGTCCTATTAAGATGGATCTACATCAACTTCCGTCCAGGGTACTATGGTGCAACCCTTGCAACTAGGCCCCATCTGCAAGACTATAGAATATCATTGAACTGCTTTGAACTGCATTCTATGAAGCTACGTATGGCAGAATGCATGATGGCGCCTCGGGTGTTCTTTATTGGAAGTTACATAATTGGTGTAGAAGAGTTTAACAGGAAGCACTCTCTCACTAATCCAAAAGGGTCGGTTACGCACATATTGTGAACAGATAATTGGTAATATTGGTAAAATACATATTATTATTATTTTACATTTCAGTTGGAAGATGAGCAAGTGAAAGATTGTATGATAAAATGGGATGTTTATCGACCAGAAGTTGATGGCAAAAGTGACTAGGAGGGTGATATTGGAATCCTAGGATAACAGAGTTGGAAGAGACCACATAGATCATCATTAACTGACCCAAATAGTACTTTTTCTGTGACTTTTGTGAGTGTTGACTATAAAAGAGTAGCTCAGACTATGCTATAAAAGTGCCAACATATGGGAGCTGATTTTCCAGCCACAGAGAACAGATATGACAATACAATGTATATGGATCTCCGGCATCCCGTTGGGCACACAGAATTTATGTCCTGTCTGCAGTCTTATGCACAGGCGTGCGACAGCACAACAACTCCAAAACCTCAAGGTCAATGCCTACCAAACCCTTCCATTATTTATTGTTGCTTATGGGAGTTCTGTGTGCCCAGTTTGGTTCAATTGCATCATTGGCGGAGTTCAGAGTGCTCTTTGTTTGTAGGTGAAATGCCAGCAACTACAACTCCCAAATGACAAAATCTATCCCACTGCAACTCCAGCACTATTCAGATTTGGGCATATCGGTTATTTGTGCCAAATTACGCCCATTAATTTGAAAAATAGGATCCATGTTAGTGTTATTTAACTCAAATCAATCTCCACTTTGTGCAAGTTATAAGCGTTCTAATAGTATCATCTCCACTGGAACAAGACCAGCTTTCCACTTCTGTGGGGAGTAAGTTTCTCTGCTGGCTGGAGGGGGCTGGACCCAATTCCCTTTGGGGGTCTCTGGCATCTCATTCCCTGGAGCTACATAAACAGGCCGGATGGCCGTCTTCTGGGAGGGCTTTCCCTGGTCTTCCTTCCTAGCCGAAAGGGCTTGGGCTGGGTGGCCTTAGTGATTTATCACACGGGTGTCCTACTGTTCTTTCCATAGACACAAAGTCCTCAGTCATTCCAGAAACAGGGACATTTCAGAGCCAATCCCCCACATACAGACACCAGAGTATCAGAAGAACGTTGGCTGCCTCTCACTTAATGGTCCAATAAGGTAGCACTTAATGTCTTGAGAATGATAGAATAACGTTATTGTCTCTGTACATTGTACAATAAAAGGAAATGAATTCCCCAACAGACATCACAAAAACGACATACCCATCCCTCCACACTTGAAGCACCAACCACCATTTCAGAAGAAAGGTCTGTTTCTGTGCACGGGTTGCTCCCATTTTGACACAACATCACACAACATCAGTTCTTAATAGCAAAATACTGAGTTTATTTCTTTGTTTTTAGTCTCTTCCTTTTCAGCTGCTCTTAAATTTCTTCGAAGAAGAATCTATAACTTGAATTCTGCAAGTAGGCAGCTGAAGAGTGGCAGGAAAAGGGAAGGGGAAGGGGAAGGGGAAGGGGAAGGGGAAGGGGAAGGGGAAGGGGAAGGGGAAGGGGAGGGGAAGGGAGGGGAGGGGAGGGGAAGGGAGGGGAGGGGGAAGGGGAAGGGTGGGGAAAGGAGAAACAGAAGGAAAGAAAGAAAGAAAGAAAGAAAGAAAGAAAGGAAAGGGAAAAAGAAAAATAGAAAGCAAAGGATACGGAAAAAGAGAAAGAGAAAAGAGAAACAGAAAGAGAAAACAAAAGAGAAGATGGATGTAAAGAAACCTACCGCTCAATTTCAGTATTGAATATTGATGATAAATTATTTGCTAATATCTTGGTAGAAAGACTAAAGCCCTTTCTAATGGATAAAGGAAGAACAATGGGGCTTCCTCCCGTAACGAAGAATGAATGATAACGTCAGAACCATGACAAACGTCATTCTGAAAAGAACAACGATGAAGAATGTGCGTTCTTAGCGCTAGACGCGGAGAAGGCCTTCAACAACATAAATTGGAAGTCCTTCATCTAACTCATGCAAGAATTCGATATGGGGCACTACTTCAAAAATGCCATAAAATCGGTATATAATAATATCCCGATTTGTAAGATCCTCCTTGATAAGAATTTGGGGAAAGTATAAAAGCAGATTTCATTTTTTAAAAAACCTCTGAATACCCCCCGTGGAAGCGGTACAGAGGAGAGATCGAGGGTGGGAAAGGTGGCTCAGAGACAAAGAGAGACAGTGAACCCAAAGAATAGAAGATTGCTTCACAAAGTGAGCAGCAAATATTGGACACACTACATGAATGACTGATTGGGAAAAGAATTTGGAACAAGAAAGTGAAATCTACCAACTCTTACGACCTAGGCAAGAATTGGATCAAAGTATGAAACTGAGGTGAAGAAGAGGTAGACGGAGGCGTGAGAGGGGCCTGAGAAAAGAAAGGAGAAGACGAAAGGAGAAGGAGAAAAGAAAAAGTGAACAGAGAAGGGCAAAGGGAAGAGGGAGAGGAGAGAGACGAAAGGAGGGAGAAGAGACAGAAAGAAGGGAAAGGAGGCAGATGAGTGAGAATGTGAGGTATGTGAGATGTGTATAGTGTGTGAGAAGAAAAAGGTAAACGAGAGGGAAAAAACCAGAAAAAAAGCAAAATATAAAAAGAAAAAGGGAGAAAAGAGTGATGGGTGATCTGAGATGGGCAACGCGTGTGAGATGTGCATGGTGTATGTGATGTGTGTGCAGTATAATGTGCACAATTTGTGTGGTGTATGAACTTTGTGTACTATGTGTGTGATATGTGTTCTGTGCGATGTTCGTATTCTGTGTGATGCATATGATGTGAAATGGGCGATATGAAATGGGCATGTTCATAGAATCCTAGAATCAAAGAGTTGGAGGAGACCTCATGGGCCATCCAGTCCAACCCCATTCCGCCAAGAAGCAGGAATATAGCATGTTGTGTGACATGTGTGTGGTGTATGATGTGTGATGTGTGTGGTTTGCCTGGTGCATGAGGTGCGTGTATTATGTATGACCTGATGTGTGTGTTCTGTGTGATGAAGTGTTCTGTGTGATGTGTGTGGTGTGTCAGATGTGGGGAGGGGAGAAGGAAGGGGAGGGGAGGGAGGGAGGGGGAGGGAGGGGGAGGGGAGGGGGAGGGGAAGGAGGGGAGGGGAGGGAGGGGGGAGGGGGGAGGGGAAAAGGTGGGAGGGAGGGGGATTGAACAGTCAGACTTTTGCCACAACTGAAGACACATCTCAAGTCTTTGGGATTTCAAACTGGTGGGAAGAATTAAAAAGCAGAAGAAAAGAGGACGGTTCAGCCTGTCTTCCTTCAACCATGGCCTTCTACTCTCATCTCAAGATGTTTTGGGCTCAGTTCTGTTCACGACTGGTCAATGCTGTGATTTCCTGCTGAGTTCAAATCTAGCCAGAAGTGGATCCAACATCCAGACGGTTGAGGAGAAGAACATTGGGCATTGGGCAACCCATCAGGAAGAAGAAGAAGAAGGCCAAACGCTGCCTTGGCGTAGTCGTGGTTCTCTTGCTTTCCTCGGATTCCACCTGGCTCTCACTCCTGGTGCTGTTGTCTCCTGTTGTCTCCGCAAATTCACCTTTCTCTCCAAGTCTTTGGCACAGAGTATGTTTCCGACCGGGCTTGATCCGGCTGAAACCCTGGCTGATATCTCTGCCGTATCCCAACACTTGTGAGGCTTTTCACCTGAGGAGAATGAGAAGAAGGACATCACATGACACAAGGCAGCTTCACCAGCTTGGTGAAGGACCCAATTTTGGGCCCAGATCTAAAATATGAGGATGCCTGTTGCCCCCCACCTGGCTCCCTTCCCAGATCCGAAGTCCAGCAGGGAAGAGGAGTGGAGACCCCATGCCGGGAACCCAGCCAGACCAGTTCAAACTGCTTTAATGAACCAGAGAAGGAAATGCAAAGACTGCAAAAGACTTCTAGAACAAACTTTGTCCTGTGCTGCCTTGGACTCACCTCAGGAAAAGGAACGGGGCAACCCAAGAGCTCTGGTGTCAGTTGGAAGCCCCTTGCAGCATCCTTCTCCTTGCATCGTTGGCAACCAAACAGGCCTGGGTCTTTCTCAGCCATACGTGTGAGCATCTCTTCATGATACAGATCTTCGTAGTACCACTTATCCAGACATACTTGTCCCATGGGAGGCGGGGTGGGTGTTGATGTGCCTGGAGCTTTGCCTGAAAGCTTGGCCTCACCCTTGGTGAGGCTTGTGGGGCTTGATGTCCAAGCTGTGCTCCTGCAGAAAGAAAGAAAGAAAGAAAGAAAGAAAGAAAGAAAGAAAGGGCTTGAGTCCACGGCACAAGGCGCCTGGTTCCCAAACAGCAGTCCTGCTGCTGACACGAGGGTTTCCCCCTTTGCGCCACTGGCTGGGGGCTCCGTCTCACAGTCATTCTATGGGACTTCTTCTGAGCAGTGTGGGTTGCATCGATTAGGATGATCGCCTTAGAGTTCTGTTCCTGGCTGTCATTTAGTTTTGCACATAGAAAGAAACACTTTTTTGTCTATTCCCCATCCTTTGTAGAGTCTTGATTCTGCTTGCTTGCATGTTTGTATTTCTGTTCTATTAAATAACAATTAATGTAAAAGATGCCAAATGTTTCCACTTTACTAAAATATACAGCACTAAAAACTTTGGGAAAGGTTCCTTCTTTCCCCAATCACGGGTCAATTAACCAGGAACGGATCAGAAACGTCACAAAGGAAACATCATATTTCCAATTTGGCCACACCGGGACATCATCATCCTTTGAGTCACCACCACCACCACCACCATTTCTTGGGGGCCATGGAGCTCTGTCACCAATCGAGTCTGCTAATGTCAGAATGAGACTCCCATGCCATAGGGAAGAGGAGTATCCCCAGACTTTGCCTAAATGGGGCAAAATAGCATTCAACCGGGAAAACCTAGAATACTCACCAAAAATACATGTGCATAGCAGATAAACTCTGTGTTGAACTCAAGGTACATCTGGGTTTTCTATGTAGTGTAGTCAAGCCGCATATAACCGCATCTGTACCGGATCCAAAGACGCAACTGGACAGGAGTTGGCTGTCTGGCAAGTGGCCAGCCTCTCTCCCTCCCAGCTGCCACCTCTGCTCAGACCTGAAGGTCATCCCGATAGTGACATCATCATCATCATCATCATTCATGGCATCAGAGTGTTTGTGATCAGCTGAGGCTGCCTCCATGTCAACAACAGTTTAGGCAACCCTTATTTATTTATTTATTTATTTATTTCACAGTTTTCTATACCGAGCTTCTCAACCTCATTGAGGGACTCAGCCCGGTTTCCAGCCATAAAAACATATACACTCATTAAAATATCATATATCACAATTACAAAAACAACCTTAAAAACACTATATATAAAACTACAGTGGTCAGTCGTCCTATTAAGATGGATCTACATCAACTTCCGTCCAGGGTACTATGGTGCAACCCTTGCAACTAGGCCCCATCTGCAAGACTATAGAATATCATTGAACTGCTTTGAACTGCATTCTATGAAGCTACGTATGGCAGAATGCATGATGGCGCCTCGGGTGTTCTTTATTGGAAGTTACATAATTGGTGTAGAAGAGTTTAACAGGAAGCACTCTCTCACTAATCGAAAAGGGGCGGTTACGCACATATTGTGAACAGATAATTGGTAATATTGGTAAAATACATATTATTATTATTTTACATTTCAGTTGGAAGATGAGCAAGTGAAAGATTGTATGATAAAATGGGATGTTTATCGACCAGAAGTTGATGGCAAAAGTGACTAGGAGGGTGATATTGGAATCCTAGGATAACAGAGTTGGAAGAGACCACATAGATCATCATTAACTGACCCAAATAGTACTTTTTCTGTGACTTTTGTGAGTGTTGACTATAAAAGAGTAGCTCAGACTATGCTATAAAAGTGCCAATATATGGGAGCTGATTTTCCAGCCACAGAGAACAGATATGACAATACAATGTATATGGATCTCCGGCATCCCGTTGGGCACACAGAATTTATGTCCTGTCTGCAGTCTTATGCACAGGCGTGCGACAGCACAACAACTCCAAAACCTCAAGGTCAATGCCTACCAAACCCTTCCATTATTTATTGTTGCTTATGGGAGTTCTGTGTGCCCAGTTTGGTTCAATTGCATCATTGGCGGAGTTCAGAGTGCTCTTTGTTTGTAGGTGAAATGCCAGCAACTACAACTCCCAAATGACAAAATCTATCCCACTGCAACTCCAGCACTATTCAGATTTGGGCATATCGGTTATTTGTGCCAAATTACGCCCATTAATTTGAAAAATAGGATCCATGTTAGTGTTATTTAACTCAAATCAATCTCCACTTTGTGCAAGTTATAAGCGTTCTAATAGTATCATCTCCACTGGAACAAGACCAGCTTTCCACTTCTGTAGGGAGTAAGTTTCTCTGCTGGCTGGAGGGGGCTGGACCCAATTTCCTTTGGGGGTCTCTGGCATCTCATTCCCTGGAGCTATTTCAACAGGCTGGATGGCCGTCTTCTGGGAGGGCTTTCCCTGGTCTTCCTTCCTAGCCGAAAGGGCTTGGGCTGGGTGGCCTTAGTGATTTATCACACGGGTGTCCTACTGTTCTTTCCATAGACACAAAGTCCTCAGTCATTCCAGAAACAGGGACATTTCAGAGCCAATCCCCCACATACAGACACCAGAGTATCAGAAGCACATTGGCTACCTCTCACTGAATGGTCCAATAACCATAGAAACCTTAAAGTCTTTAGAATGATAGAATAACGTTATTGTCACTGTACATTGTACAATAAAAGGAAATGAATTCCCCAACAGACATCACAAAAACGACATACCCATCCCTCCACACTTCGAGCACCAACCACCATTTCAGAAGGAAGGTCTGTTTCTGTGCACGGGTTGCTCCCATTTTGACACAACATCACACAACATCAGTTCTTAATAGCAAAATACTGAGTTTATTTCTTTGTTTTTAGTCTCTTCCTTTTCAGCTGCTCTTACATTTCTTCGAAGAAGAAGATATAACTTGAATTCTGCAAGTAGGCAGCTGAAGAGTGGCAGGAAAAGGGAAGGGGAAGGGGAAGGGGAAGGGGAAGGGGAAGGGGAAGGGGAAGGGGAGGGGGGGGAGGGGAGGGGAGGGGAGGGGAGGGGGAAGGGGAAGGGTGGGGAAAGGAGAAACAGAAGGAAAGAAAGAAAGAAAGAAAGAAAGAAAGAAAGAAAGGAAAGGGAAAAAGAAAAATAGAAAGCAAAGGATACGGAAAAAGAGAAAGAGAAAAGAGAAACAGAAAGAGAAAACAAAAGAGAAGATGGATGTAAAGAAACCTACCGCTCAATTTCAGTATTGAATATTGATGATAAATTATTTGCTAATATCTTGGTAGAAAGACTAAAGCCCTTTCTAATGGATAAAGGAAGAACAATGGGGCTTCCTCCCGTAACGAAGAATGAATGATAACGTCAGAACCATGACAAACGTCATTCTGAAAAGAACAACGATGAAGAATGTGCGTTCTTAGCGCTAGACGCGGAGAAGGCCTTCAACAACATAAATTGGAAGTCCTTCATCTAACTCATGCAAGAATTCGATATGGGGCACTACTTCAAAAATGCCATAAAATCGGTATATAATAATATCCCGATTTGTAAGATCCTCCTTGATAAGAATTTGGGGAAAGTATAAAAGCAGATTTCATTTTTTAAAAAACCTCTGAATACCCCCCGTGGAAGCGGTACAGAGGAGAGATCGAGGGTGGGAAAGGTGGCTCAGAGACAAAGAGAGACAGTGAACCCAAACAATAGAAGATTGCTTCACAAAGTGAGCAGCAAATATTGGACACACTACATGAATGACTGATTGGGAAAAGAATTTGGAACAAGAAAGTGAAATCTACCAACTCTTACGACCTAGGCAAGAATTGGATCAAAGTATGAAACTGAGGTGAAGAAGAGGTAGACGGAGGCGTGAGAGGGGCCTGAGAAAAGAAAGGAGAAGACGAAAGGAGAAGGAGAAAAGAAAAAGTGAACAGAGAAGGGCAAAGGGAAGAGGGAGAGGAGAGAGACGAAAGGAGGGAGAAGAGACAGAAAGAAGGGAAAGGAGGCAGATGAGTGAGAATGTGAGGTATGTGAGATGTGTATAGTGTGTGAGAAGAAAAAGGTAAACGAGAGGGAAAAAACCAGAAAAAAAGCAAAATATAAAAAGAAAAAGGGAGAAAAGAGTGATGGGTGATCTGAGATGGGCAACGCGTGTGAGATGTGCATGGTGTATGTGATGTGTGTGCAGTATAATGTGCACAATTTGTGTGGTGTATGAACTTTGTGTACTATGTGTGTGATATGTGTTCTGTGCGATGTTCGTATTCTGTGTGATGCATATGATGTGAAATGGGCGATATGAAATGGGCATGTTCATAGAATCCTAGAATCAAAGAGTTGGAGGAGACCTCATGGGCCATCCAGTCCAACCCCATTCCGCCAAGAAGCAGGAATATAGCATGTTGTGTGACATGTGTGTGGTGTATGATGTGTGATGTGTGTGGTTTGCCTGGTGCATGAGGTGCGTGTATTATGTATGACCTGATGTGTGTGTTCTGTGTGATGAAGTGTTCTGTGTGATGTGTGTGGTGTGTCAGATGTGGGGAGGGGAGAAGGAAGGGGAGGGGAGGGAGGGAGGGGGAGGGAGGGGGAGGGGAGGGGGAGGGGAAGGAGGGGAGGGGAGGGAGGGGGGAGGGGGGAGGGGAAAAGGTGGGAGGGAGGGGGATTGAACAGTCAGACTTTTGCCACAACTGAAGACACATCTCAAGTCTTTGGGATTTCAAACTGGTGGGAAGAATTAAAAAGCAGAAGAAAAGAGGACGGTTCAGCCTGTCTTCCTTCAACCATGGCCTTCTACTCTCATCTCAAGATGTTTTGGGCTCAGTTCTGTTCACGACTGGTCAATGCTGTGATTTCCTGCTGAGTTCAAATCTAGCCAGAAGTGGATCCAACATCCAGACGGTTGAGGAGAAGAACATTGGGCATTGGGCAACCCATCAGGAAGAAGAAGAAGAAGGCCAAACGCTGCCTTGGCGTAGTCGTGGTTCTCTTGCTTTCCTCGGATTCCACCTGGCTCTCACTCCTGGTGCTGTTGTCTCCTGTTGTCTCCGCAAATTCACCTTTCTCTCCAAGTCTTTGGCACAGAGTATGTTTCCGACCGGGCTTGATCCGGCTGAAACCCTGGCTGATATCTCTGCCGTATCCCAACACTTGTGAGGCTTTTCACCTGAGGAGAATGAGAAGAAGGACATCACATGACACAAGGCAGCTTCACCAGCTTGGTGAAGGACCCAATTTTGGGCCCAGATCTAAAATATGAGGATGCCTGTTGCCCCCCACCTGGCTCCCTTCCCAGATCCGAAGTCCAGCAGGGAAGAGGAGTGGAGACCCCATGCCGGGAACCCAGCCAGACCAGTTCAAACTGCTTTAATGAACCAGAGAAGGAAATGCAAAGACTGCAAAAGACTTCTAGAACAAACTTTGTCCTGTGCTGCATTGGACTCACCTCAGGAAAAGGAACGGGGCAACCCAAGAGCTCTGGTGTCAGTTGGAAGCCCCTTGCAGCATCCTTCTCCTTGCATCGTTGGCAACCAAACAGGCCTGGGTCTTTCTCAGCCATACGTGTGAGCATCTCTTCATGATACAGATCTTCGTGGTACCACTTATCCAGACATACTTGTCCCATGGGGAGGGAGGTGGGTGTTGATGTGCCTGGAGCTTTGCCTGAAAGCTTGGCCTCACCCTTGGTGAGGCTCGTGGGGCTTGATGTCCAAGCTGTGCTCCTGCAGAAAGAAAGAAAGAAAGAATGAAAGAAAGAAAGAAAGAAAGAAAGAAAGAAAGAAAGAAAGAAAGGGCTTGAGTCCACGGCACAAGGCGCCTGGTTCCCAAAGAGCAGTCCTGCTGCTGACACGAGGGTTTCCCCCTTTGCGCCACTGGCTGGGGGCTCCGTCTCACAGAGTCATTCTATGGGACTTCTTCTGAGCAGTGTGGGTTGCATCGATTAGGATGATCGCCTTAGAGTTCTGTTCCTGGCTGTCATTTAGTTTTGCACATAGAAAGAAACACTTTTTTGTCTATTCCCCATCCTTTGTAGAGTCTTGATTCTGCTTGCTTGCATGTTTGTATTTCTGTTCTATTAAATAACAATTAATGTAAAAGATGCCAAATGTTTCCACTTTACTAAAATATACAGCACTAAAAACTTTGGGAAAGGTTCCTTCTTTCCCCAATCGCGGGTCAATTAACCAGGAACGGATCAGAAACGTCACAAAGGAAACATCATATTTCCAATTTGGCCACACCGGGACATCATCATCCTTTGAGTCACCACCACCACCACCACCATTTCTTGGGGGCCATGGAGCTCTGTCACCAATCGAGTCTGCTAATGTCAGAATGAGACTCCCATGCCATAGGGAAGAGGAGTATCCCCAGACTTTGCCTAAATGGGGCAAAATAGCATTCAACCGGGAAAACCTAGAATACTCACCAAAAATACATGTGCATAGCAGATAAACTCTGTGTTGAACTCAAGGTACATCTGGGTTTTCTATGTAGTGTAGTCAAGCCGCATATAACCGCATCTGTACCGGATCCAAAGACGCAACTGGACAGGAGTTGGCTGTCTGGCAAGTGGCCAGCCTCTCTCCCTCCCAGCTGCCACCTCTGCTCAGACCTGAAGGTCATCCCGATAGTGACATCATCATCATCATCATCATCATTCATGGCATCAGAGTGTTTGTGATCAGCTGAGGCTGCCTCCATGTCAACAACAGTTTAGGCAACCCTTATTTATTTATTTATTTATTTATTTCACAGTTTTCTATACCGAGCTTCTCAACCTCATTGAGGGACTCAGCCCGGTTTCCAGCCATAAAAACATATACACTCATTAAAATATCATATATCACAATTACAAAAACAACCTTAAAAACACTATATATAAAACTACAGTGGTCAGTCGTCCTATTAAGATGGATCTACATCAACTTCCGTCCAGGGTACTATGGTGCAACCCTTGCAACTAGGCCCCATCTGCAAGACTATAGAATATCATTGAACTGCTTTGAACTGCATTCTATGAAGCTACGTATGGCAGAATGCATGATGGCGCCTCGGGTGTTCTTTATTGGAAGTTACATAATTGGTGTAGAAGAGTTTAACAGGAAGCACTCTCTCACTAATCCAAAAGGGTCGGTTACGCACATATTGTGAACAGATAATTGGTAATATTGGTAAAATACATATTATTATTATTTTACATTTCAGTTGGAAGATGAGCAAGTGAAAGATTGTATGATAAAATGGGATGTTTATCGACCAGAAGTTGATGGCAAAAGTGACTAGGAGGGTGATATTGGAATCCTAGGATAACAGAGTTGGAAGAGACCACATAGATCATCATTAACTGACCCAAATAGTACTTTTTCTGTGACTTTTGTGAGTGTTGACTATAAAAGAGTAGCTCAGACTATGCTATAAAAGTGCCAATATATGGGAGCTGATTTTCCAGCCACAGAGAACAGATATGACAATACAATGTATATGGATCTCCGGCATCCCGTTGGGCACACAGAATTTATGTCCTGTCTGCAGTCTTATGCACAGGCGTGCGACAGCACAACAACTCCAAAACCTCAAGGTCAATGCCTACCAAACCCTTCCATTATTTATTGTTGCTTATGGGAGTTCTGTGTGCCCAGTTTGGTTCAATTGCATCATTGGCGGAGTTCAGAGTGCTCTTTGTTTGTAGGTGAAATGCCAGCAACTACAACTCCCAAATGACAAAATCTATCCCACTGCAACTCCAGCACTATTCAGATTTGGGCATATCGGTTATTTGTGCCAAATTACGCCCATTAATTTGAAAAATAGGATCCATGTTAGTGTTATTTAACTCAAATCAATCTCCACTTTGTGCAAGTTATAAGCGTTCTAATAGTATCATCTCCACTGGAACAAGACCAGCTTTCCACTTCTGTGGGGAGTAAGTTTCTCTGCTGGCTGGAGGGGGCTGGACCCAATTCCCTTTGGGGGTCTCTGGCATCTCATTCCCTGGAGCTACATAAACAGGCCGGATGGCCGTCTTCTGGGAGGGCTTTCCCTGGTCTTCCTTCCTAGCCGAAAGGGCTTGGGCTGGGTGGCCTTAGTGATTTATCACACGGGTGTCCTACTGTTCTTTCCATAGACACAAAGTCCTCAGTCATTCCAGAAACAGGGACATTTCAGAGCCAATCCCCCACATACAGACACCAGAGTATCAGAAGAACGTTGGCTGCCTCTCACTTAATGGTCCAATAAGGTAGCACTTAATGTCTTGAGAATGATAGAATAACGTTATTGTCTCTGTACATTGTACAATAAAAGGAAATGAATTCCCCAACAGACATCACAAAAACGACATACCCATCCCTCCACACTTGAAGCACCAACCACCATTTCAGAAGAAAGGTCTGTTTCTGTGCACGGGTTGCTCCCATTTTGACACAACATCACACAACATCAGTTCTTAATAGCAAAATACTGAGTTTATTTCTTTGTTTTTAGTCTCTTCCTTTTCAGCTGCTCTTAAATTTCTTCGAAGAAGAATCTATAACTTGAATTCTGCAAGTAGGCAGCTGAAGAGTGGCAGGAAAAGGGAAGGGGAAGGGGAAGGGGAAGGGGAAGGGGAAGGGGAAGGGGAAGGGGAAGGGGAAGGGGAAGGGGAGGGGAAGGGAGGGGAGGGGAGGGGAAGGGAGGGGAGGGGGAAGGGGAAGGGTGGGGAAAGGAGAAACAGAAGGAAAGAAAGAAAGAAAGAAAGAAAGAAAGAAAGAAAGAAAGAAAGGAAAGGGAAAAAGAAAAATAGAAAGCAAAGGATACGGAAAAAGAGAAAGAGAAAAGAGAAACAGAAAGAGAAAACAAAAGAGAAGATGGATGTAAAGAAACCTACCGCTCAATTTCAGTATTGAATATTGATGATAAATTATTTGCTAATATCTTGGTAGAAAGACTAAAGCCCTTTCTAATGGATAAAGGAAGAACAATGGGGCTTCCTCCCGTAACGAAGAATGAATGATAACGTCAGAACCATGACAAACGTCATTCTGAAAAGAACAACGATGAAGAATGTGCGTTCTTAGCGCTAGACGCGGAGAAGGCCTTCAACAACATAAATTGGAAGTCCTTCATCTAACTCATGCAAGAATTCGATATGGGGCACTACTTCAAAAATGCCATAAAATCGGTATATAATAATATCCCGATTTGTAAGATCCTCCTTGATAAGAATTTGGGGAAAGTATAAAAGCAGATTTCATTTTTTAAAAAACCTCTGAATACCCCCCGTGGAAGCGGTACAGAGGAGAGATCGAGGGTGGGAAAGGTGGCTCAGAGACAAAGAGAGACAGTGAACCCAAACAATAGAAGATTGCTTCACAAAGTGAGCAGCAAATATTGGACACACTACATGAATGACTGATTGGGAAAAGAATTTGGAACAAGAAAGTGAAATCTACCAACTCTTACGACCTAGGCAAGAATTGGATCAAAGTATGAAACTGAGGTGAAGAAGAGGTAGACGGAGGCGTGAGAGGGGCCTGAGAAAAGAAAGGAGAAGACGAAAGAAGGAGAAAAGAAAAAGTGAACAGAGAAGGGCAAAGGGAAGAGGGAGAGGAGAGAGACGAAAGGAGGGAGAAGAGACAGAAAGAAGGGAAAGGAGGCAGATGAGTGAGAATGTGAGGTATGTGAGATGTGTATAGTGTGTGAGAAGAAAAAGGTAAACGAGAGGGAAAAAACCAGAAAAAAAGCAAAATATAAAAAGAAAAAGGGAGAAAAGAGTGATGGGTGATCTGAGATGGGCAACGCGTGTGAGATGTGCATGGTGTATGTGATGTGTGTGCAGTATAATGTGCACAATTTGTGTGGTGTATGAACTTTGTGTACTATGTGTGTGATATGTGTTCTGTGCGATGTTCGTATTCTGTGTGATGCATATGATGTGAAATGGGCGATATGAAATGGGCATGTTCATAGAATCCTAGAATCAAAGAGTTGGAGGAGACCTCATGGGCCATCCAGTCCAACCCCATTCCGCCAAGAAGCAGGAATATAGCATGTTGTGTGACATGTGTGTGGTGTATGATGTGTGATGTGTGTGGTTTGCCTGGTGCATGAGGTGCGTGTATTATGTATGACCTGATGTGTGTGTTCTGTGTGATGAAGTGTTCTGTGTGATGTGTGTGGTGTGTCAGATGTGGGGAGGGGAGAAGGAAGGGGAGGGGAGGGAGGGAGGGGGAGGGAGGGGGAGGGGAGGGGGAGGGGGAGGGGAAGGAGGGGAGGGGAGGGAGGGGGGAGGGGGGAGGGGAAAAGGTGGGAGGGAGGGGGATTGAACAGTCAGACTTTTGCCACAACTGAAGACACATCTCAAGTCTTTGGGATTTCAAACTGGTGGGAAGAATTAAAAAGCAGAAGAAAAGAGGACGGTTCAGCCTGTCTTCCTTCAACCATGGCCTTCTACTCTCATCTCAAGATGTTTTGGGCTCAGTTCTGTTCACGACTGGTCAATGCTGTGATTTCCTGCTGAGTTCAAATCTAGCCAGAAGTGGATCCAACATCCAGACGGTTGAGGAGAAGAACATTGGGCATTGGGCAACCCATCAGGAAGAAGAAGAAGAAGGCCAAACGCTGCCTTGGCGTAGTCGTGGTTCTCTTGCTTTCCTCGGATTCCACCTGGCTCTCACTCCTGGTGCTGTTGTCTCCTGTTGTCTCCGCAAATTCACCTTTCTCTCCAAGTCTTTGGCACAGAGTATGTTTCCGACCGGGCTTGATCCGGCTGAAACCCTGGCTGATATCTCTGCCGTATCCCAACACTTGTGAGGCTTTTCACCTGAGGAGAATGAGAAGAAGGACATCACATGACACAAGGCAGCTTCACCAGCTTGGTGAAGGACCCAATTTTGGGCCCAGATCTAAAATATGAGGATGCCTGTTGCCCCCCACCTGGCTCCCTTCCCAGATCCGAAGTCCAGCAGGGAAGAGGAGTGGAGACCCCATGCCGGGAACCCAGCCAGACCAGTTCAAACTGCTTTAATGAACCAGAGAAGGAAATGCAAAGACTGCAAAAGACTTCTAGAACAAACTTTGTCCTGTGCTGCCTTGGACTCACCTCAGGAAAAGGAACGGGGCAACCCAAGAGCTCTGGTGTCAGTTGGAAGCCCCTTGCAGCATCCTTCTCCTTGCATCGTTGGCAACCAAACAGGCCTGGGTCTTTCTCAGCCATACGTGTGAGCATCTCTTCATGATACAGATCTTCGTAGTACCACTTATCCAGACATACTTGTCCCATGGGAGGCGGGGTGGGTGTTGATGTGCCTGGAGCTTTGCCTGAAAGCTTGGCCTCACCCTTGGTGAGGCTTGTGGGGCTTGATGTCCAAGCTGTGCTCCTGCAGAAAGAAAGAAAGAAAGAAAGAAAGAAAGAAAGAAAGAAAGAAAGGGCTTGAGTCCACGGCACAAGGCGCCTGGTTCCCAAACAGCAGTCCTGCTGCTGACACGAGGGTTTCCCCCTTTGCGCCACTGGCTGGGGGCTCCGTCTCACAGAGTCATTCTATGGGACTTCTTCTGAGCAGTGTGGGTTGCATCGATTAGGATGATCGCCTTAGAGTTCTGTTCCTGGCTGTCATTTAGTTTTGCACATAGAAAGAAACACTTTTTTGTCTATTCCCCATCCTTTGTAGAGTCTTGATTCTGCTTGCTTGCATGTTTGTATTTCTGTTCTATTAAATAACAATTAATGTAAAAGATGCCAAATGTTTCCACTTTACTAAAATATACAGCACTAAAAACTTTGGGAAAGGTTCCTTCTTTCCCCAATCACGGGTCAATTAACCAGGAACGGATCAGAAACGTCACAAAGGAAACATCATATTTCCAATTTGGCCACACCGGGACATCATCATCCTTTGAGTCACCACCACCACCACCACCATTTCTTGGGGGCCATGGAGCTCTGTCACCAATCGAGTCTGCTAATGTCAGAATGAGACTCCCATGCCATAGGGAAGAGGAGTATCCCCAGACTTTGCCTAAATGGGGCAAAATAGCATTCAACCGGGAAAACCTAGAATACTCACCAAAAATACATGTGCATAGCAGATAAACTCTGTGTTGAACTCAAGGTACATCTGGGTTTTCTATGTAGTGTAGTCAAGCCGCATATAACCGCATCTGTACCGGATCCAAAGACGCAACTGGACAGGAGTTGGCTGTCTGGCAAGTGGCCAGCCTCTCTCCCTCCCAGCTGCCACCTCTGCTCAGACCTGAAGGTCATCCCGATAGTGACATCATCATCATCATCATCATCATTCATGGCATCAGAGTGTTTGTGATCAGCTGAGGCTGCCTCCATGTCAACAACAGTTTAGGCAACCCTTATTTATTTATTTATTTATTTATTTCACAGTTTTCTATACCGAGCTTCTCAACCTCATTGAGGGACTCAGCCCGGTTTCCAGCCATAAAAACATATACACTCATTAAAATATCATATATCACAATTACAAAAACAACCTTAAAAACACTATATATAAAACTACAGTGGTCAGTCGTCCTATTAAGATGGATCTACATCAACTTCCGTCCAGGGTACTATGGTGCAACCCTTGCAACTAGGCCCCATCTGCAAGACTATAGAATATCATTGAACTGCTTTGAACTGCATTCTATGAAGCTACGTATGGCAGAATGCATGATGGCGCCTCGGGTGTTCTTTATTGGAAGTTACATAATTGGTGTAGAAGAGTTTAACAGGAAGCACTCTCTCACTAATCCAAAAGGGTCGGTTACGCACATATTGTGAACAGATAATTGGTAATATTGGTAAAATACATATTATTATTATTTTACATTTCAGTTGGAAGATGAGCAAGTGAAAGATTGTATGATAAAATGGGATGTTTATCGACCAGAAGTTGATGGCAAAAGTGACTAGGAGGGTGATATTGGAATCCTAGGATAACAGAGTTGGAAGAGACCACATAGATCATCATTAACTGACCCAAATAGTACTTTTTCTGTGACTTTTGTGAGTGTTGACTATAAAAGAGTAGCTCAGACTATGCTATAAAAGTGCCAATATATGGGAGCTGATTTTCCAGCCACAGATATGACAATACAATGTATATGGATCTCCGGCATCCCGTTGGGCACACAGAATTTATGTCCTGTCTGCAGTCTTATGCACAGGCGTGCGACAGCACAACAACTCCAAAACCTCAAGGTCAATGCCTACCAAACCCTTCCATTATTTATTGTTGCTTATGGGAGTTCTGTGTGCCCAGTTTGGTTCAATTGCATCATTGGCGGAGTTCAGAGTGCTCTTTGTTTGTAGGTGAAATGCCAGCAACTACAACTCCCAAATGACAAAATCTATCCCACTGCAACTCCAGCACTATTCAGATTTGGGCATATCGGTTATTTGTGCCAAATTACGCCCATTAATTTGAAAAATAGGATCCATGTTAGTGTTATTTAACTCAAATCAATCTCCACTTTGTGCAAGTTATAAGCGTTCTAATAGTATCATCTCCACTGGAACAAGACCAGCTTTCCACTTCTGTAGGGAGTAAGTTTCTCTGCTGGCTGGAGGGGGCTGGACCCAATTTCCTTTGGGGGTCTCTGGCATCTCATTCCCTGGAGCTATTTCAACAGGCTGGATGGCCGTCTTCTGGGAGGGCTTTCCCTGGTCTTCCTTCCTAGCCGAAAGGGCTTGGGCTGGGTGGCCTTAGTGATTTATCACACGGGTGTCCTACTGTTCTTTCCATAGACACAAAGTCCTCAGTCATTCCAGAAACAGGGACATTTCAGAGCCAATCCCCCACATACAGACACCAGAGTATCAGAAGCACATTGGCTACCTCTCACTGAATGGTCCAATAACCATAGAAACCTTAAAGTCTTTAGAATGATAGAATAACGTTATTGTCACTGTACATTGTACAATAAAAGGAAATGAATTCCCCAACAGACATCACAAAAACGACATACCCATCCCTCCACACTTCGAGCACCAACCACCATTTCAGAAGGAAGGTCTGTTTCTGTGCACGGGTTGCTCCCATTTTGACACAACATCACACAACATCAGTTCTTAATAGCAAAATACTGAGTTTATTTCTTTGTTTTTAGTCTCTTCCTTTTCAGCTGCTCTTCCATTTCTTCGAAGAAGAATCTATAACTTGAATTCTGCAAGTAGGCAGCTGAAGAGTGGCAGGAAAAGGGAAGGGGAAGGGGAAGGGGAAGGGGAAGGGGAAGGGGAAGGGGAAGGGGAAGGGGAAGGGGAAGGGGAGGGGAAGGGAGGGGAGGGGAAGGGAGGGGAGGGGGAAGGGGAAGGGTGGGGAAAGGAGAAACAGAAGGAAAGAAAGAAAGAAAGAAAGAAAGGAAAGGGAAAAAGAAAAATAGAAAGCAAAGGATACGGAAAAAGAGAAAGAGAAAAGAGAAACAGAAAGAGAAAACAAAAGAGAAGATGGATGTAAAGAAACCTACCGCTCAATTTCAGTATTGAATATTGATGATAAATTATTTGCTAATATCTTGGTAGAAAGACTAAAGCCCTTTCTAATGGATAAAGGAAGAACAATGGGGCTTCCTCCCGTAACGAAGAATGAATGATAACGTCAGAACCATGACAAACGTCATTCTGAAAAGAACAACGATGAAGAATGTGCGTTCTTAGCGCTAGACGCGGAGAAGGCCTTCAACAACATAAATTGGAAGTCCTTCATCTAACTCATGCAAGAATTCGATATGGGGCACTACTTCAAAAATGCCATAAAATCGGTATATAATAATATCCCGATTTGTAAGATCCTCCTTGATAAGAATTTGGGGAAAGTATAAAAGCAGATTTCATTTTTTAAAAAACCTCTGAATACCCCCCTTGGAAGCGGTACAGAGGAGAGATCGAGGGTGGGAAAGGTGGCTCAGAGACAAAGAGAGACAGTGAACCCAAAGAATAGAAGATTGCTTCACAAAGTGAGCAGCAAATATTGGACACACTACATGAATGACTGATTGGGAAAAGAATTTGGAACAAGAAAGTGAAATCTACCAACTCTTACGACCTAGGCAAGAATTGGATCAAAGTATGAAACTGAGGTGAAGAAGAGGTAGACGGAGGCGTGAGAGGGGCCTGAGAAAAGAAAGGAGAAGACGAAAGGAGAAGGAGAAAAGAAAAAGTGAACAGAGAAGGGCAAAGGGAAGAGGGAGAGGAGAGAGACGAAAGGAGGGAGAAGAGACAGAAAGAAGGGAAAGGAGGCAGATGAGTGAGAATGTGAGGTATGTGAGATGTGTATAGTGTGTGAGAAGAAAAAGGTAAACGAGAGGGAAAAAACCAGAAAAAAAGCAAAATATAAAAAGAAAAAGGGAGAAAAGAGTGATGGGTGATCTGAGATGGCAACGCGTGTGAGATGTGCATGGTGTATGTGATGTGTGTGCAGTATAATGTGCACAATTTGTGTGGTGTATGAACTTTGTGTACTATGTGTGTGATATGTGTTCTGTGCGATGTTCGTATTCTGTGTGATGCATATGATGTGAAATGGGCGATATGAAATGGGCATGTTCATAGAATCCTAGAATCAAAGAGTTGGAGGAGACCTCATGGGCCATCCAGTCCAACCCCATTCCGCCAAGAAGCAGGAATATAGCATGTTGTGTGACATGTGTGTGGTGTATGATGTGTGATGTGTGTGGTTTGCCTGGTGCATGAGGTGCGTGTATTATGTATGACCTGATGTGTGTGTTCTGTGTGATGAAGTGTTCTGTGTGATGTGTGTGGTGTGTCAGATGTGGGGAGGGGAGAAGGAAGGGGAGGGGAGGGAGGGAGGGGGAGGGAGGGGGAGGGGAGGGGGAGGGGAAGGAGGGGAGGGGAGGGAGGGGGGAGGGGGGAGGGGAAAAGGTGGGAGGGAGGGGGATTGAACAGTCAGACTTTTGCCACAACTGAAGACACATCTCAAGTCTTTGGGATTTCAAACTGGTGGGAAGAATTAAAAAGCAGAAGAAAAGAGGACGGTTCAGCCTGTCTTCCTTCAACCATGGCCTTCTACTCTCATCTCAAGATGTTTTGGGCTCAGTTCTGTTCACGACTGGTCAATGCTGTGATTTCCTGCTGAGTTCAAATCTAGCCAGAAGTGGATCCAACATCCAGACGGTTGAGGAGAAGAACATTGGGCATTGGGCAACCCATCAGGAAGAAGAAGAAGAAGAAGGCCAAACGCTGCCTTGGCGTAGTCGTGGTTCTCTTGCTTTCCTCGGATTCCACCTGGCTCTCACTCCTGGTGCTGTTGTCTCCTGTTGTCTCCGCAAATTCACCTTTCTCTCCAAGTCTTTGGCACAGAGTATGTTTCCGACCGGGCTTGATCCGGCTGAAACCCTGGCTGATATCTCTGCCGTATCCCAACACTTGTGAGGCTTTTCACCTGAGGAGAATGAGAAGAAGGACATCCCATGACACAAGGCAGCTTCA